>NC_134406.1:64449825-64606366 GCF_038048845.1 Mixophyes fleayi
GTCTGGATTGCCAGATAGAGCTGAGAAGCTGGAGACCCTGGTTTTCCAAGTTAGACGGTGAATTGCAAATATTGGATGTCTGGAATGCCAGATAAAGCTGAGGAGCTGGAGACTAGGCAAGTGGGAAGATCTGCAGGCATAGATAGACTGGCTTGCCAGGTTAAGTTGGAAAGCTTGCCAGCTGAATACTAGACAAGAGAGGTGATCTGAAGGGACAAGAAGGGTCAGACAAACCAGGGGTCAGAAGCTAGAAGGTCCACAAAGATAACAGGGAGAAAGCAGGAGCCAATTATCAGGGAGTCAGTCAGGATCAGAAGACAGGAGTTACACTGAGAAACCATGCGCAACAAAGACAATTGATGAACTGGCAAAGATTGCTGAGAAAGGCAGTCTCTTAAAGGCCAGATACAGATGAGCATGATCTGGATCCCAGAATGAGAGCTTAACCCCTTGCAGGCAGGGTCAGGGGGAGGCACAGCAGCATCTATGGAGGAGATGCACTCCTGCAGTCAGCGGCAGCTCGTGACAGTACCCCCCCTCTTAGGGTGGATACAAGACACCCAATAACAAGGAAACTTAGAATAGGTCAGATAAGTCAGAGTCCTAGTCTAGGATAGGGCATGTAGTAGAAGGTTCATTATCTAATACCTCAGGGTATCCAAATGGCGGAATATATAGAAACTGTGCCTGAGGAAAGCTGTGACATAGAAGCCCCTCTCTTCTTGTTTTTCCCTTACTCTTTATAAAACTTTTTGTGAATAAAGGACTGCGCAAAATGGATAGAACACAAAGGTAATTCCAGGGTCTGGATAACTGAAGATATAGCAGGTGATACAGATGAACCGCAGATTGGAACTGCAAGTGATGGGACAAACTCTTTGATCACTGTGTCAATAAAAAGATGTACATTTGAAAGGATGGGATTTCTGGACTCAATAAAGGGGTTTGCCCATTCCAAAGTTTTCCCTCTAAAGTTGAACAGCAACAAGAATATTTGCTTATGTTGGTTATTGACAAGATTTATAAGGGCAATAAATTGCACCATGTCCCCATTGAAGGTAGGAGATTGGGAATCTGAAACAGGCAAGGAATCAGCAGTCTGTGCAAATTTAGATGATTGAGTAGCAGGAACCTTGGAAGGAGAATTGGATTTGGAGCAGGAGTCCTCAACTGGGACATCAGTAGGACCCAATCAATTGAGTCTGGAGTGAGCAGATAGCTCTGTTTCGAACTGAGCACAAGTCTCAGATTTAGCACAATCTGGGGTTCAGTCTGAGCACATAAACTAGAGGGCTTGGGCTGGGCACATATATCAGACTTGGCAGACTTGGCAGAAAGCCCAGACTGAGCAATTAACAAGGAGAGCTCTGGTTGGGCACATAACCTGTGTGTCCTGAATTGGGCACAAAAGTCAGAGAGCACTGGTTGAGCACAGATGTCAGGAGGCCTGGACTGGACATACAACTCAGCAGAAGGCCCAGACTGGGCACGCAACTTGTAAGGAGGCCAGGCTAGGCACACAAGTCCGAAAGAGGCCCAGACTGGACATACAACTTGGAAGGAGGCTCAGACTGAGCACACAACTTGGAGTGCGCAGCACTATGAAGCACCTCTGACTGAATAAAGCCATGAGGCACCTCTGGCCTGACAGCTCTTTGAGGCACCTCTGACCAGACAGCACTTTGATGCGCCTGTGACCGAATAGAGCCATGAGGCATCTCTGGCTGAATAGTTCTATGAGGCAGCTCGGGAGCTGACTGAAGGTACACCACTGTCACTGGAATAAGACTGAGGGATGGAACCCCCTCTGCAGCTGGCTGGAAAGGTAGAACCATATCTGCAGCTGGCTGTAGGGGTAGAACTATCTCTGGCACTGGCTGGCCGGTCAGAACCCTCTCTGCAGCTGGTGGAGCTGACTGATTGGGCAGATGCAACTCTAGAGCTGGCTTGAGGGGAAGATTCCCCTCTGGAGCTGATGGAGCTTGCTGGAGGAGCAGAACCTTCTCTGGAGCTGGCTGGAGGAGCAAGGCCCTCTCTGGAGCTGGCTGGAGGGACATGGCCCTCTCTGGAGCTTGCTGGAGGGTCAGCATGCTCTCTGGAGCTGGCTGGAGGGACATGACCCTCTCTGGAGCTGGCTGGAGGGAAATGGCCATCTCTGGAGCTGGCTGTAGGGACATGAGTCTCTCTGGAGCTGGCTGGATGGACAGGACACTTTCTGGAGCTGGCTGGAGGGACAGGGCCATCTCTGGAGCTTACTGGAGAGACAGGGCCAACACTGGAGCTGGCTGGAAAGATATGACCCTCTCTGGAGCTGGCTGGAGAAACAGGACCCTCTCTGGAGTTGGTTGGAGAGACAGGACCTTCACTGGAGCTGGCTGGAGGGACATGGCTTTCTCTGGAACTGGCTGGAGGGACTTGACCCTCACTGGAGCTGGCTGGAGGGACATGACCTTCTCTGGAACTGGCTGAAGGGACATGACCCTCTCTGGAGCTGGCTGGAGCGACAGGGCCAACTCTGGATCTGGCTGTAGGGACAGGACCCTCTCTGGAGCTTACTGGAGTGACAGGGCCATCTCTTTATCTGGCTGGAGAGACATGACCCTCTCTGCAGTTGCTGGAGCTGACTGATTGGGCAGATGCAACTCTAGAGCTGGCTTGAGGGGAAGAATCTCCTCTGGAGCTGATGGAGCTTGCTGGAGAAGCAGAACCTTCTCTGGAGCTGGCTGGATGGGCAACGCCCTCTCAGAAGATGGCTGGAGAGACACGACCCTCTCTGGACCTGGCTGGAGGGACATGACCCTCTCTGGAACTGGCTGGAGGGACATGACCCTCTCTGGACCTGTCTGGAGAGATGTCTTAGAAAGAGGTTTAGAAAACAATCCTGACATGAATTTGTTTTCTGAGACAAGGGAAACCTTGGGATACTTGAGAGGTATTTTGGGTCTACACAGCGGGCACTGCACGCAAAAGTGCTCTGAGCTGGCACAGTAAAGGCATAAATGGTTGACCCTTCTATGCGTGTGTTCCTCCTCAGATAAAGAGGGCATGGGTATCCAAATTTATGCTGGTGGGCTGAGGTGGGATGATCTGCAGCTACAGAGTGTCCAGCTGTCCAGGTTAAGCTGGGAAGCTTGTGAGCTGTATACCAGGCAAGTGAGATTATCTGCAGGAACATGAAGGGTCAGACAAGCTAAGGGTCAGAAGTTAGAAGGTCCACAAGGATACCAGGGATAAAGCCGGAGCCATTTACCATAGAGTCAGTCAGGATCAGAACACAGGAGTTAAACTGACAAGCCAGGTGCAGCAAAGACAGTTGATGAACTGGGCAAGATTGCTGAGAAAGCCAGTGTCTTAAAGGCCAGATGTGGGTGAGCATGATCCAAATCCAACAATGAGATCTTAACCCTTTGCAAGCAGGATCAGCGGAAGGTACAGCAAAATATAAGGAGGACATGCAGATCTGCAGCCAGAGGCAACTCATGACAGCTTGGTGACACAAAATATGGACCAATAAGGGCAAATAAATATTTTAAAAAGACACATAAAATACATGCTGATTATGACTATGTGGGCAATTATGATATTAGTGAGCTAATATTGTATTTGCTGATTTCTACAAACAGCTGCTTTTTTTAAACAAAATACTCATGATTATAGGGAGGCACCAGGTATAAAGGTGACTTAAATCATGCAGAGTCATTGAAAACTGCATTATTTTATAGAAAGGAGACTTCAGAGCTTTTAAATTGCATTCCAAAATTTTTATAGCTGCAAATTAAATACAGTAGTTGTATTTCAAACTTTAGTGAATGAAGTACAGATTTAACATTAAGCTAAATGCTACATCTTCTGATGACAGCTAGATAAAGCCAAGCTTTGTAATGATTTATTGGGAGAGGCAGACATTTTCTTGGTGGGAAAATGGAAGTCTCTCGAGCACAGAGGTGCACAACCTTTTTAGTTCAAGATCCACATTGGGGGCCTGATTTAACTTCAGACGTAAGTCCAATTGCATGCTGCATATTGCATGAAATTGCTCTGCGCAAGCTCACAAACGAACCTTGTACCAGTGAAAGCAATTGCATTCAATTAATATCTGAATGCAAATGACACTTATGACAGCCTGTGACTTGAAGGTGTAATGTGGATAAGGAAGGGGTCGAATTGTGTAAGCATTGTGTAGTAAGGGTATGCTGAGGTCCAGCGCACGCACATTCATCCGATTCAAGCTCTGAGCAATTCTGAGTTACGTGATTGTTTTTCACTGTAACATTTGCACCAGCGACAGGGCAGGTGTAACTGCCGACTGATATTGATGATTGACACGTACACATGCCAAAAGATATGTTTGCAAGTATGAGGACTATAACAAACTTGTGCAAGTGATACGGCTAAAAATCACATACCTCAAAGGTGCCCAGAGCTTGAATCGAACAAATGTGTATGCGATTAACATTGACACACCCTTCCTTCTTCTGTCATCTCCATTTTCTCCCAGTTGGTCCTACTGTCTCTCACCACCCCTCCCTCTAGAATGTAAGCTATTTCGGACAGGGTCCTCTCTACCTATTGATCCATGTCTGTCTGACTCCCTCGTATGTGCGGTCATATCTTTTGCTGCACTTTGTGTGAGCCCCCATTGTCTTACTCACACTCATCTGTGCTACATATATGTATTATCACATCTATTTGTTATTTGTTTCTGTATTTGGCGCTGCGGAATCTGTGGTACCTTATAAATAAATAAATAAATGATAAGAAGACGAATAGGAGAAAATAGATACAAGCATGGATATGTATAACATAGTTTAATGCTAACAAATCAGAATGGCTCAGTTAGTGCAAAGGTTGTTTACAATGAATAATCCTTCATTAGGGACAAATTGTAAATAGAAAAAAATTATAATGATGTCATATCCTTACACATAAAACAGATTGATACTGCTTGTGATGCTGCCCTCAGCTGCCTAAAATGCTAACAATGCCCTGCATTGGTGGATCACAGCCACTGGATAATATTCTCAGCATGAAATATAAAATCATACCACTATAGCAAGATGCAGACTTGCAAGGGATGCGCATTCACCATACAACTGTTTACATTCTACTCCCTTGTGTAAATAATATGTCTGTTCTCCAGCAAGGGTTAATTATGAACACATTTATATATGGTACTAGCTAAAACAATAGGGATGCTTGAAAGCTGACTCTATTAATCAGCTGCTAGACATGAGATGGTTAAATACATCTGACAGCAAGCAGACGCCATGATCTGTAGCAGGATGTTAAAAGCAGCTGAATCCGTGGACAGGAGGTGATGATCTCAGGTCTGTAATCTGTAGACAGAGGAAGGCAATGTGAGAATGTAATGTCGTGACTGACATACCGTTGTGTCAGTTGCCAGTTATACAGCTGCCATGCTCAGGGCATCTGTTTAGACCTGAGACAAATTAATGTCTCACTCTTATAAACCATGTGCAACTGTATTTTTATTTCACTCGGAAATTAGAAGAATATTTGTTACTTCAACATATTGTGCAATATGCTACATGCCTAGACGTTAACAATTTTTCATTTTACATATATATATATATATATATATATATATATATACACATTAATATGTTTTGTGCATTTGTGTAAAATGAGAGAGGCGCATATAGCTCATATATAGCTCACCATAATCCAAGTTAGCTAAATTTTACGCATGTAAATTACACAGATAAATTGGTAGAAGGCTGAGAGGTTTTTTTGTAATATTGTATCACTATGATGAATGAGAGCTTTTGCCCAAAGACCAGTGCTTAAAGTGGGACATTATGTGCCAGTATGACATAGTGGCACTTCTCCGCCCCACTTCTTCATAAGCAGCCAGGGCAGGTGGTAAGCGGGGTAGGCAAGGTGGGGGAGTACAATGCTTGTAAGGCGCTCCATTATGCCTGCCTTCCCCGCTTGTCCACCGGTTCTGCATCCAGCGGTGGCTTCCTGCTCCTCTCTGTTCTATCCTCCATTGTCACTGACTGTCAGGACGTGATGACATCACACCCGACAGTCAGCGAGAATGCAGCAGGGAGCAGAAAAGAGTCAGAGCAGAAAAGAAAGGAAGAAGAGAAAGAGAAAAAGACAGAATAAAGAAGGTCATAGAAATGTAAGTATAGACTGGAAGGGGACAGCATGATGAATAAGGGCACATGGTAATGATGAAAAGGCACAGTGTGAAGAATGATGGCACAGTGTGATGAAAGAAGGTGCAGTGTGATGAAGGAGACTGCCTTTTGGTGAAGGTGAGAGATTATAAGCTTGCGAGCAGGGCCCTCTTACCTCTCTCTATGTATGTATTATCCAGTATTGTATGATTACTGTTTGTTCCTAATTGTAAAGCGCTATGGAATCTGCTGGCGCTATATAAATAAATGTTGATGATGATGAAAGAGGGAGTAACAGTGTGATGAAGGAGGGGACAAAATTGTGATGAAGGAGGAACAGGTATAGATAGAGAGGATCAAGGAGTAAGGTAGGAGCAAGAGAAGCAGGATGTGAGGCACAGGGGGAGTTCAGGTAGAGAGGGAGAGGGAGATACCTGCAACTAAGATAGGGGCACATAGGAACAGAGAAAAGAAACAGATATGGGAAAGATAAGGGGTAACATGGAAGGTCTAAGGGAGATATTATAGTTGTATTAAAATATGGAGATATGGAGGAAAATGTAAGTACACAAAGAAGACATGAGGGAGAGGTGGAGGGATACAGAGGAAAGGTAATTTGACATAGGAAAAGTGGGAGACACAGGGTGAATAGCCTTGCATCATTTAATATGTTTTATATTACACAATATAGTGTTAAAATACATCTAAAATTAATTTAACTCTGTCAAAATCCCTAAACCTTCAGGGTCCCCTGGTTGTTAATTTCAACTGGATGATCCAATGACCCCAATAAACCTGGAGCAAATCAGTCCTTCCTTTCAAATCAGTAAAATTATATAAATTAGAAACTGAAAATTATATCTTACTCCTTGTAACTGAGATTTTTTTTTAATTACCTCTCAAAATCTAATGTATGATTTTGTTGCAGTTAAAATGAAATATTTATACAAGCTCCCAAAGAGTGTCCTTGATATTCAATTGAGCAATTATGAACCAAAACTACAACTGAATTTTCAGCCTTTTACTAAAATAAAGTACAAAGTGGCAGTTCTTATTTTTGCATTAGTAATAACTAACGAATTAATTTTTCACAGTAAAAAAGCAATGCATTCTTTAGTAAACTGTCATGTATATCTTTAAAACAACTTCAGTAAGTTATATTCATATTTGTTAAAACATTTTAAATAGTTTAAAACATTTTGTAATTCAATTAATTTGTTACTATTACACCAGTTTCTCCTGCCTGGTAAACACTATGGGGTTCCTTACTGTATAGTCCAATCCTAGCCAGTGTTCAGGATATTTGCTAAATTGTAAAATAATGTTAAATATATTGGTCAATATCTGAGTTTTTTGTATATTTCATTCTAATGTGTGCCAAAATCATCATGTTATGTATTACTCTATTCAAATAAATACTATATTACAAACAACGATGATGATTACTGAGTTTCACTGTTCCAATTCACAATTCATTGTAATATTATTGTCACTATTATAATTATTATTACAAGTCAGGAAAATATTGTTCTTATCTTGTTGATTATTTTGAGACTCAACTATTGAATATAATACCTGTAAAGAGAATAAAATGCTTTAGAATTTTGTATTTTTGCAAGAACTTTTTTAAAGCCATATAATAGGACACATGCACTGTTTTGCTATTTTACTGATTATGATTTGGGGCTGTTCAGTTCAACTCTTCTCTAGCATTTCAAGTCCACTGTATTTTAATATGTAAAAGTGTATTTAAGGAATGGGCTATTTTCACACTTTAGTAACCAACACAGTCGAAAAAGTGCATAGATTTAAAAATGTCACAGTTTTCAAAATAAACACAAAGGACCAGAAAGCATGCTTTACAACTTGTCATAGAATATATTGTACTGAAATAAGTTACGCTTTTTACATACTTTTCTTGGGTTTAGAAGGATTAACATTCTTAGACTGAAAACAGTGCAATCCCAATTCACAATGAATTTTTGTGTTCCTACTTATTGTATATGATCATACAGCAACAAAAACAGTAACAAGAAATAACAACATTTGGGGGTCAGTTTGCTTAGGCTCTGATCATTTGGGATCCAGTATATCCAGATTAGGAGTAAGTGATTGCGGACTGGGGTTAAGGATTGAGGACTGGGGGTTATGAATTACAGATTAAGCCCTAGAGATATGGGATTTGATTGGAGATAAAAGCTAGAAAATGAATTAAATAAAAGATGCCCATATGGCAGAGCCCAAATATTGGTGCACAAATGATACATCTGTTAGCACAAGTATATGCTAAATTCACTAATATAGTACATTTTACCTTGATTTGTGCCATGACAATAATAGTTTTAGACTCACGTGTTAGCCAGAGTTTGATGACTTCTCCTTTACACATATGTTTTGATTCTATTTTTTTTTCATAAATTATGTTCAATTGTTTGGGTTCCATGAACATTCTGCTACCTATTCTTTCAAACACTTAACAATTAACAAACTAAAGTTTGGCTACTAATTGAATCTAGCCCCTCCCACTTCAAGTGACCTTACTTACATATAAAAAATCAATAAAAATACCGTTGAGTGGTGGAGATACAGTAGATGCATGCTGCACCTTATTCACTCCTGTTATAAACATATACAATTGTAGGAGGTTGAGATTTTTGTTATTTACTACTTTACCAGTTGAAGATCAAATTACAAATAGCCACAATAACAAACAGTTCCCTTGATTTCTTAAACTTTTGCTGTGTTTGGGCCTCATTTACAAAGCACATTTGAGCCACAAAGCACCTTGGTTTTAAATTCATGTGCCTTAATGGTCCTCCAGCGCACTTCAAGATATTGATCTATGATTTGATCTCAGAAAGCACCGTTGGGGCTTAGCGTAATGTACGTCTGCATGCACTTCCATGTATTGCGGTAAATAATACCTTGCTGATAAGTGATGTTTCAGTGCCCCAATATACCATGGAGTCTCATCACATGAGACTTAGTCGGGGCTTCACTAGAAATTGAATTACCCCCTAAGTGTGTAAAAGGTGGAAAAAACAATGAATGTGCACTGTAGAGTGTAAATGTGATGTCAAAGCCTGAACTCCTGCTACTTGAATTCTACCTTCTCATTAAAAGACAGTAGTATAGGCTGAATAAAAACAATAATACAAAAAATAAAGTAAAATAAACTTTTCCATATTTTTCTTAAACTAGTGTTTGATTTTTGGCTTAAATTAATTAGTGAGCGTAGGTGAACTTATTTTATTACATGTAGTAGGATTGTGAGTGTAAAGCTTTTTATTACTTTGCTGTGAGTGTCCACAGAAATATGCTACTCTTAAAGTACAACATGGAGGTGCAATAGGTGTCACAGTAAAAGTAAGACCAAAAGACCACCAGCACTGACCTGGGCAAAAATCATCTTTTCAGACTAGATATAAATGTGCACTCCTCTGCACAGCAAGAAAATTCCATAACAATGAGCCCTTTCCACTATTTCACCTCATTTCAAAAGTCTCTTCACAAAATTAACTCTCATTTCTTCCCTGCAGTGCAGCTAGCTGTACCAGTGCACCCTTGTGCAAACCTTTGATTCTGTAGCGGTCCAGAAACTGAATAGAAGCGCAGTGGCGGTAAGGAAGGGAAGCCGCAGGATGACTGACTAATAAAGAATGGTCCAACGTAGCCTGGTTCGGTACACCGTAAGACTATAAGTAAAGGGTTCAGGAAGAAGAGTAGTCGACAACAAGCCGAGATCGGTTCACGAGTGGTAATAGCTGACATCAGGGTGCAGCAACAGGAACACAAGATCACTAGCAGGAGCACAATAATCTGGCAAGGGAAACAGGAAACAGGCTTTTATAGGAAGTCAAAGGGAGGCGTCAGAACATGCTCGAACATCAGGAGTGCACTGAAACTGGGCTACAACACAGAGTGAAGGCAAGGAGCTGTCCAGCAGCCAGAATAGCTCAGTCAGCAGTGCAGCAGACCACAGAAGCAGAGGCCCTGGGTTCAAATTCTGACAGCTCCTCTGTAAATACTATTTCTTTCTCCACAAATCCATGTAATTGTGAAAAATTCTAGGCAGACTGTAGAAAATCACACAGTGGGTGCAAACATAATTTTTCACTGCCCACCGGGGGCCTGATTCATTAAGGAACATAAACAGCGACTTTCTGTGTATGATCTGCACAATTACTTTCCGCATGTCTAGAACCAGACCATTTGCCACAGATGCAGCAACATCCAATTGTAGCGCAAAGGACACTTACTACAACCTGCGATTTCAGGGAGGGAACAGGGCGGGGAAGGTATGTTTGCCAGTAGTCAATGTACAGTACAGACGCGCCAATCTCAAGCACTCACAGCAGCATCTGATTCAAGCTCTGGACATCTCAAAGGTCCTTGTATTTTAGCCGTTTCTCTTGCTCCAGTTACAGGTCGAGTCTAACTTCCAATTACTAGTGATGACGGCTGTGTATGAATCTGTGAAATCGCCATTAATAAACATTATGTGCTGAAACATGTGTTGTGTTCTTCTTCCTTCACCTTTAAATCTCCCTTTTGTGGTTACACTTACTAGCATAAGACATAAAGCAGGCGTTGTATCAAAATGCTTAATAATACTCTTTTACCTCTGCAATGTTGCTTGATGATCCTCTTAAGTGAATCAGATGGAGATAAGAGTGAGCATGATATAAAATAGATATAGTTCCTGGGAATGCAGCAGAGTCTTTTCTCCTTCTGGTATCTCAGATGTCATTAGAGAGGTTCCCTTTGTTGACAGCCTTTCACTCCAATGTGCTTCAACCTGAATGTATAGGTCTTTCTCAAGGATAGCTAACCTTGAAAAAGACCTACACATTCAGGCTGAAACACTATGTTTTGTTTCCATTGTTTCTTTTCATGTCACATATTACTTTGACTCATTTATGTTGAGTGGATATCATAAAGCAGTGCAAAAGGATCTACACTTCAGAAAAATATATAAGTATTTGTTTTTGATATGTTATAACAATATCCTATTTTGGAGCATTGGAGTTTATGTGAGCACAGGCACTAGCACTGGAAACTCTTTCCATTTTGTAGATACATGTTTATATGAGAATATATGTGTGATTCTCTTTAGAGTAGAAGGCTGCAATTGTTAAAAGCGCAGTTCCCAACTTTTAATTTACTATTAGCTTGTGTTTGTATGCTAGGACATGTGTTTGCAATCAGGAGCAACTGTAAAAAAGTACAGTAGACATCAATTACATACTAATAAATGTATTTCATGGGGATGTTTTATAAAAAACAACATTTTTTTTATTTACATGGAATATTAATTAGTTATTTACATTTTCTGTGTGTTCTTTTTGTTTGTATTCCTCGTATGTATTGGATGAATCCTGCATTGTCTTGTCTAGTAGAGTAGAGCAGACCCACGCCTGTATTCATCTCCACACGTATCTTTATATCCGCTCCTTGTTGAATTCGAACGTCAATATACGGGATTCACGTTCGTTTTAAAAAAAGTGCACATTACATTCAGTATGTGTCCCTTAATGAGTCAGACCCTTGGATGTTTTGTGCATTGTAAATTATTCCCTTTAACTGTCTGTCTCTCGCTCACCAGGTTTTGGATCTGCTAATAACAAAAGGATGCATGTTGAAAATCCAAGTATAGTATTCACATACAAGTAAGAGGAGCATAAAGTTGTAATAGCTGGTGTCAAACACTATGGCAGCTAAAATTCCATATTTTATTTAGATAGATGTCCAAAACATTAAAAATGGAAAGAAATACTCAGATGAAGATGGCTGCAGTAAACCAAACACACTTCAGTCTCCAACATTTCTAAAATAGACAACCACTACACACATTTTCTCACTCAATGAAGAACACCACTTTTAAAATGCTACACAGCTATTATAAGATTTTGTCAGCTTTTTTTCTGAATTCTAGTAAAATAATCATGTTCGAAAACTAGATCTGGAAAAGCATCCTATCTTTCCACTACTGCCACACCTAGGCACAGGTCCACTCTGCCTTATGGAAAATTCAGGAAAAATCTTGTTGGACTTCCGGCACATTAATTTGTACACCAGCAAACGCTAAGGGCCTGGTGCAGAGTTGAACGCAATTTGCAATTTGGACGTAATTAATGGGCCAATAATGTGCTTGCGAAAAAGCGTATTTCAGAACATATGCTAAGTCGGACGGATCTCAAGACGTGTCCAGCTCTGCATCTCTGGCAGATGCACCAGGTTTATGGCAGGTGTCTTACACCTACATACAAATATGCAGAATCAGTTTGTAAGCACAATAACATTTTGTAAACATTTATTTTCATAGTGAAAAACACACTTACTGTTAGGCTTCGTATAATACAGCAGATATAACCTTTCCCTCTCTGCATCAGCCTCTCTGCCTTTCCTCACTACTTCATGAGCCCTTACTATTGCACTCCCTCGGTGGGTCCTCCAGTTCAACGCTGCTCCGGTGTCGCTACCCACTTATGGAATTACCTGCCATGGCCAATCAGACTCTCCCAGAGCCTTCAAATCTTTGAACACTCTCTCAAAATGCATCTGTTTATTAGAGCTTACCCTACTCCCACCGACACTGCGTACTAATGCACACTAACAACTGCCCCAATCTCCACTCTGAGCCACACTAGCTGGTTGTAGCTATGACCTCTCTCAATTAGAATGTGAGCTCTCTAATGAGCCCACCTCCTTACCTTTGTTCTATCTCATATCTATCTGTTTAACTTAAATATCTTTCATATCTCTGTTGCCTGTCTAAAAGTTATCTAAAATGTATCTATATTTCTATTTCATATTTTTCTTTCTATCTTATATCTCTCTTATACATATCTGCATGTCTGCCAAGCTATCTAATACTTCTCATCCATCTATCTATCTATCTATCTATCTATCTATCTATCTATCTATCTATCTATCTATCTCATTTTAAAAAACATTTTTCAACAATAAAATCATCATTTCTCCTTAGACACATGTATTTAATCTTGCAGCCCTTTTTTCTTTGTTCGAACTTGTAGAGTTGGGTTTCATTATCTCTGACAGTTATCAGTAGAATTTATAGCACGACAGCTGTTTTCAGCAAGTAGAACTGCTAAAAACACATTTTGGATTTACTGTTAAAAATACAAATAAGGCATTGTAGAGTTATAGGGGTTATCTGTAGTATGTTTAACACATCCATTGTTTAGCTGTTATTGCGAATAACTTCAACCCTCTCTATTTAAGTACAGTTTAAACAAAATGATTTGACCTAATTATGCATTAATAGAGAATACTTCCTTATATACAAATCTAGTAATGTGATGACAAGTTGGAAGTTGTATATTAATGCACATACATATTTAGAATATGATACATTGTAATTTTATTGATATGCTGGGGGAAATTGCATTTTAATAATTAAAACAATAGCTTTATGCAAAATGTTAGTACAGTGCAATGTTAATTGAAATTTGGAGCTAGTTACTTTGAGCAAATCAATCCACTTGAAGTTGAAATGTGTACCAACTTGTGTAAGATGCTAGTACAAGACCTATCACTGTAAAGCAAATGAAAGGTAGCCAATCACAATGCAACAGTTACCATCACATGGCCATAATTGCAGATTATTCATACTCTCTAACATCTATTCAATTAATTAAATACTGCAGAAGGTGTGGTTACAGGTTACATGAAAACTATATATTTGTGTGTACACACAAGCACATGTGCAATAAAAGGTCACATCAGAATGCATAAAAAAATTATATTATAAAATAAATGAACAGTGTCATCCTTAATAAAAAATATGGATTTTATTTTTTACATATTTTTTTAAACATCAAATACATAAATGAGGATGCTTTTAAGGTGTACTGTTAACACAATGCCTTTTTATAGTCTATCTTACTTTCATACACATATTCTGTGCTAGCTAGTTGGCACACATACCTGTTGTTTTTAAAGCAAAGACTATTTGTCTTAGTCATCACTATCAATCGGCTCTTACATCTGCAATATTACTGGTGCAAATAATAAGGTTATAATAACTTAGATCGGCCGCATCTGCATCAGATACGCAAGATAAGCTGCGCATACATCATCATCATCATCATCATTTTATTTATTTATTTATATAAAAATGGACCAAATGTCCAAACATGAATCATGCTCTTTGCATTTTCTTAATGACCCAAGACTGGAATGCACAGTAGTTTTCGGAAGGTGGTAAAATAGCGGAATAATCACGCTTTTCTTACATCTACAAAATAAAAGTAAATGTTTACATAAAATGGATTTGATGCCCTTCACAGTGTCAATCTGCAAGGTGCGTCCCACTAGCCCTTAGCAGTGAGTGGGTTGCTGTGAAATGGACCACATAGCAAGTAGTGGATTTAGCAGGGAAAGTAATTCAGATTGCAGCCACATTGCATTCCATATGGCAAATCTCGATTTACTTTTACCAATACTTTCGGTTAAAAACAGGGAAAAATACAAGACAAATAGATTTACAGTATGAAGAGCACATATGATACTAGTATGGAATGTAACATGTGATTCCAAATAATGAACCTGAAAAACGTCAGAATCATATATACAAAATGATAAGGAGATAAAACAAATAAAAACTATATGTCGCAGGTAAGTTACTATGGGCGTTATTCTTTATAATATTGTGCTTGAAGCAATAGATTGAATTCAATCACTGAAGCCAACCACTTGTGGGAACTGACATGAATTAAAGAGTAAGTATGAGGCTTCACATCCACTGACATTTTACTGACCTTTTTACTAACATGTTAGAGCTCACTGTTGGCTTTCCAATGTGTTTATATGTTGTTAATGCAAATAATGGAGTAGTTTTCCAACAAAAACCTAACACTACAAACAGCTTTGCAAGTCACACTGAGTATCCCTTAACAGGTTTATTTTTTTTCTTTGTGTTTGTATTTGTGTCTTAAGCAGGCTCTATGTGCCTAATTTGTTGTGTAAATGTTAACTGCTATAATGTACTGTTTGTATGTATGTATGTATGTATGTATGTATGTATGCACTGCACACTTTGAACAACACTATGGGAGGTGTTGGTGCCTTACCACTTCTTCAGTCAGAACATGGTTATATCATACACAGCACAATGCAAACACTATACATAAATGAGCCCTTATAAATGTAAAATCACAACAACACACAATGAAAATAATTTAGTTTTCTGATCTATTATCAGATCATTTACCTCGATACCTGTAAATTTCTTCCTGCATTGAAAATGTTTAATTTTGTGCAAGATTGTGGATAGGACATAGTATAGTTCCACATTTTGTTTTATGTTAAGATAAATCATGTTTTTTTTGTGTAATTAGCCTTTTAATTCACCTTGTGATACCGTGAAAAGTCAAAGCAATGTAGTTGTGCAAGCCTGCACTAGTCGCCTGTGATCTTTCCAGTTATGATGTCATATATGGGCTGTTGATATACAGATAGCATATATTTAACCACTACACTGAGTGAAGCAATATAGCTTTGCTGTCAAAGACCATTATTTTTTCAGTGTTACAGTTAAACATTGTTAGAATATTTTGTCTAAGCCCAACGACAATTTCACAGCTACAATTATTTTACCTGTAATTGACCTTGTCTTTATTCAAGACCATTTGTATGTAATATGATCTAAAGTGGGAAATATTTTCATGTCAAACTCTGTTTATGGCAGCATGGTGGCTTAGTGGTTAGCACGTCTGCCTCACAGCACTGGGGTCATGAGTTTATTTCCCGACCATGGCTTTATCTGTGTGAAGTTTGTATGTTCTCCAAGTATTCGCGCGGGTTTCCTCTGGGTGCTCAGGTTTACTCCCACACTAGAAAAACATACTGGTAGTTTAATTGGCTGCTATCAAATTGACCCTAGTCTGTGTGAGTGAGTGTGTATGTTAGGGAATTTAGACTGCAAGCTCCAATGGGGCAGGGACTGATGTGAGTGAGTTCTATGTACAGTGCTGCGGAACTGGTGGTGCCATATAAATAGCTGATGATGTTTGCTCTTACTTTTTAAAGTACCTATTACATTATCAAGGCAAATCTTTAATATTGTTTTACATTTGTTTTATTCTCTTTTAGCAGCTTTAAACTTTATGAAATAAAGATAAAGGACCTTATTTAGAGGATTCACGTGCTCCAAACGTACGTAGGGAAAAGATGCAAATGAAAAAATAAAATGTACGTGTATATGTCTAAAGCATCTCTAAGTGCTCAAAAAAAAGCAGCAATTGCACCAAGTGTATATCAGGTATAACAAGTGTGTCTGCTTACATATTACTTATTAGTCCTTCTCTGTATATAAGACAGGGAGGGCTTAGCCTCCCTGCCGGTTATAGCTTCTGGACCCTGGTTGCTGACCTGCTCCCTGTTCCTGTGCTCTCTGTTCTGTGTTGGACTGATCCCTTGTTGTGACCCTTGGCTTGATTTCGGACTCTGCTGTTTGCCTGTTGCCCTGACCTTTCTGTATGTCCCTGTTTTCCGCCAGCCCTGACCTATTGCCTGTCCCTGATCATCCTGTCTGCTAGGGACCCACGATCCTGGCCTGCTTACTGACTACTCTCTAACATCCGGATTAGCTCCTCCTACCTATCCGTTGTGGTGTTGCTCATAAACTTGCACTACTTAGAGTTAAGTCCTGGGGACATCCGAGTTACTGTGCGCGTCAAGCTCTACGAGAAAGGCGGCTGCTATTGGTGAAAACCTCTACCGTTTGTTCTGTAGGTTTATGACAAGGCTGTCAGCTTAACACCTATGACTCCTGACTATTGTAGGACATCAGTGAAGCTTTTATTTCAGTTTTCAAATATTTTAATGAAGTTTTCAAAATACATTGGTTTATGTGTACACCTTTTTGTGCATTGTGCATTAATTGTGGTGTACTTGAACATGGGTTATGGTGACTTTGTTAAAATGTCATGACAAATTTTGTACTTTCTACAACCTTGGTGTTAGTTACTGCACATGTTTACTTGACTTAAAGGCCATGTGGAAACAAACAAAATTGTGAAAGCCTCAGTGTATATGTGTATTTACTTGCATCAAACAAAGTCCACAATGCAGTCAAACAATAAAACAAATTCTGCTTGTTGGATCTCTAACTAACAGCATGTATCCTAACTATCCAGTATATCCAACCAACATTGGTCACAAAACAAAATCACAGATCAGTTCGCAAATCCTCACTAACTAGTTCAAAATATATCTTAAATGAGGTCAGACACTAAGGGATCTCCACCATATTTAACTCCTTACTTAGAACACAAAGGACAATGTCCTGGGAGAAAAACCTCCTTTCCCAGACTCTTGCTTTCACATTCAATATATATGAGCAATAATGTGAGCAACATGGAAAACGATTTCATGAAGAAAGCCTTTTTGGTCCTATATATTGAATTGTCATTACAACGTTCACCAATCTCTAATAGGTGTTAGTAATAAACAAACGTGTATGTGATGTCTCAGTAGGCAAGGAAGGCAAACATCTAAACTTGATTCAGAGATTCTGACTATGGATTCAACAAATCCACCTGGCAGAATAGGAACATGGTATATTTTGGGAGAGTCACTGTTTGTCTCAACTTGTGTCAACATGCTTGTCATAACAACCTCTGTTTCTGTTCTGGAGGGCACAAACCATCCTTCAAAGAGACAGATTAATACACTACCAGAGGTCAAAGTGGTGGTGTACACAGTGCTGTGCCATACTGTCACTTCTCCTACTGCCTTCATAGTATTCAAATTCCATCGACTTACATTTACATTACATTTTTCTTACCCCACTTATAAATTTCCACTTCGACCCCTGCACACTACCTAATTCTATGGGTTATGTATAACTATCATATCTTCATCACCATGGCACTTCCTCACTGGAAAAATACATGTTTTCCCTTTCTGTATGCATTCCTTCTTCAATTTTAATTGTTTCTTCATCCCTTTTCGATGTTCTATTTTTCATTTTTGTTATCTGTGCCTTTCAAAACCTCAAACTAACTCATAAGATCTGCTTACATTTATAACATTTTTTATAAGGGCATGCAATTTTATTATACAATTAACACAATACTAATAACAGCTTGATGGAATAAAAATGCAGACAGATCATTTGTTTTTACTTAATGCACATCTCACACACCAAAAACAGAATACATACAAATGCATGCAATAAAATACTAATGAGATACATTCAGTAAATGGCATTATTTAATCATTTTACTTATTAAATCTTATTAAATCTAAAGTTAGAATGGATAATAAATTAGTTTTTTCTCTGCAAGTACATAATTTTGAATTTTTTCATTTTGGGTCTACTGGTGACCCAATGTTGTCCACAATCATGTAACAAGTTCCTCTGATGCAAAGTGGTTACACTAAAAATATTTTGCTAATGACCCCCTTTTCGACATACTAATAATAAGGAAACATAATTCTCATGTCTATAATCCTGTTGTAGAATGGTAGCATGCAGATAATGTTTTCAACTACAATACTGAAGTACCCCCAACAGGGCAGGATATAACCAACAGGGCAGGGTATAAGGACATCTCCACAAAAGCACAGGTGGATCAGTAAGTGGCTTAGTTATTTTGATAGATCCACCTGTTTTCAAGCATGGATATCCCTAAAAACTACTCTGTTGGGGGTTCCTGAGGAATGATGTTAAAAACCACAGGTGCAGTAAAAAAAAATGTTTAATCAAGTCTGAAAAGGATTTGAAGATGTTTATTGTCTGATAATCTTGCAACACAAAGAAAGTACAAAGAGTTATTATCGGTAGTTTGAAGCAGGCATAGCTTTTGAAAATGAAACACGCTTACATTTATTTCCAAATATAGTTGTTAACGAGTGCTAACAGACAGAAATGCTGAAATTACTTATTTACAATGGGGGCCAAAAATAATGTATCTTTATATTTATGTTACAAATTGTAAAGCGATGTCAAGAGGGAATTGATTAAAAGTAACTATTTATAATGTGATCCTGACCAGGATACAAATAGAGTTAATAACATAACCTTCAAAGAAAGAGGAGACCCTGAGAATGTTTTACCAAGAGAGGAAATAATGTACTATATGATGTTCACTAGGATGCTATATTTTATGGCGATCACAATGATGCATCTGTTTTGCATGACAGTCACAAGGAAGCTGTCTCTATTGTATAACAGTCATCAGAAAGCTCTATGTATTGATTGGCAGACACTAGAATGCTCTCTGTATTATATGTCGGTTACAAAGATGCTCTCTGTATTTTATGGAACTCACTGGGATGCTGTGTGTATTGTATGGCGGTCACAAGAAGCTATCTGTATTATATGGTGGCCACAAGAATGCTCTTTTTATTGTATGGCAGTCACTAGTATGCTCTCTGTTTGGTGGTCACTAGGATACTCTTTATATTAGTCACCAGGATGGTCTCTATATTAGTCACTAAGATGCTCACTGTATTATATATTGGTAAATAGGATGCTCTCTGTATTGTATGGCGGTCACTAGAATTCTCTCTGTATTGTGTCATGATCACTAGGATGCTCTGGATTGTATGATGGCCACAAGCATGCTCTTTTTAATGTATGGCTGTCACATGGATGCTCTCTGTATTGTTTGGTGGTCACTAGGATATTCTTGACATTGGTCACCAGGATGGTCTCTATATTAGTTACTAGGATGCTCGCTGTATTGTATGGCAGTCACAAGAATTTTCTCTGTATTGTGTAATGATCACTAGGATGCTCTCTGTATTGTAAGGTGGTAACAAGTATGCTCTATTGTGTGGCAGTCCCTAGAGTAGAGATGGCGTGACCTAGGGTGGTCGTCTAGAGTGTTAAGATTTAGAGTAGTATACCTAAAACACTGAAGGAGTGACATAATGGCAGTCATTCAGTGTTTTCAATTTTCCTGCAGCGCCACTGCATTACGCAGCAGCTTCTAGGGGATTTAAATTAAACACCACCCTTCCTCATTGGCTGACAATGTCTTAAAGAGGGTGTTTAAGTATTTAAATTACCTTGCGTACTTCTTACCTGTAAATATGCTAGCTGCTGCTCCTCCATCTCAGTGATGGCTGGGAATGTTGTGCTGGGCAGTCCAGCACCTCACTCCCAGTCTGACACAGAAGAGTAGAAGTTGGGAGTTTTACAGCATCAATGCCGCCACCCAGCCCATACTTGTTCCCTACAATTTAAAAAGTGGGGGATGGACGCAGTGCCTGAGTGGTTACCTGAGGAGGACGGTTGTGGGGCTTCTAGTACACCCCAAACACTGCCAAGGACCATGACTAGAATACTCTCTGCATTGAACAATAATCAGATGAGGCTGATAAGTCTCTGATTTGATTATAGTTCTCTGACATAACAATTTCTCATATTTTTTTATTGGCTATATTAAATAACACCCACATTAAACAAATGACATCCAGATGATTTTCCTCACATCCGTTTTTGCTGGGGCATTGCTTTATTTGCCCCCAGGCCAAATGTAGGCAGCGCTCCCCTGTCAGTCACCCAGTAAATATAAATCTTTCCTGTGAGCTTATACAGACTGCATGTGCTAAATGTATGTTATACAAGAAATATGTGTATTATATACCGTGTGATGTGTTATGTACTGTCTGATTTTATATAGTTTGCTATAAATCATAAAGGGTTTGATATCTGTTATGGACTGTCTAATTTGTATTATAAAAGGTGTTCTAATAGCACATGCTACTATAGGTACAAATGTGTTTGTTTGAATTATCTAAACTGTACCAAGTAGCAAAACCACATGTGCTGGTCAGAATACACAGGTTTCCTCCCTCCTTATGATTTCGATGTGACAAACTGTACACACAAAAGGTCGAAAATCATTTGGTACCTCCTTACACTGCCTCACTGCTGTTACTTCCAGATCTTACCGTACTGGCCAACTTATATAAAACTGTATGCTAACTGCATTTATCTTACTTGCAAAACATTTTACATGGCACATTCATGGGAGTATATTTATTTAATTCGGACCATAAAAGTATATGTTGAATTGTTGATGGTAGTGTTTACAGATAATCACTTTTCTATATAAAAGTATGTTTTTTTTATATTTTTGAAAGACACCCTTTTCCCCAAGAAGAGATATAGAGGACATTGGGAGGGAACATCATCTTGGTTGCTGGGGCTTCCTAGGATTCCCTGGAATCTTGGGTACAGAATTCAGGCAATGTCAATGTGATCTGTGCTTTAAATTGCAAGGGATAATTTGGACCCAGATAGCGAAGATATTGGGTTGGATTTGAGTAAATAGATCTGTCACTCCATCACTCCAAGAGGCATTAGTCGAGGCATTTCTGGGATCTGCAAGTGAAAAGCTGACAGCCGGCAGAGGAAACTAAACCATATACTTTACTATATTTAAGGGGGGCATGCTACATTTTTTCTTAAAATGTAGTTTAGCATTTGTTGAATTGTTGATTCTAGTGTTCACAGGTAACTTATCAATTATATTTATTAGAATATGTTTTTTTTATCTTTGAAAGTCACCCCTGCTCCCAATAAAAAGTACAGAGAACATTAGGAGGTTGGGGGCAAGGGCATGTTCGCCACCCTGGCTGGAACACTATACCATTCTCAGGTACAGGTAGGCAAAGACAATGTGATTTTTTTATACTGCTAGGGAGAATTTTGAACTGATATTAGTGACACTTCTATTGAATTGAATGAATCTCTGATAACTTTTGTATGGGAATTTAATCTTATTATTGAATATAAAAAAGTTATTTTAATTAACACCAAAAGTTAAGTTTTATTCCATCTGGAACTTTCCCTATCTGTCTTGTGTCTGCAATTTCTGTGATATACACAGATGTGTTAGGCATCACAATATGTCCCTAAGGACAGAAGCACTTTGTGTTAAATTATACCACCCAGTATATCAGTGTTCTCCATACAACTCCTTTGTGACTTGTGACACCAGTACGCTAAGATGCATTAGGTAGACAGCATCATATAGTATCTCACACCTTAATAGTACATATTATTTGGTATGTCCACTGAATTTAACAACTGATAACAGACCATCGGAGAACAAACGAAAATATTTCCAAGGTTGTGTTTTGATATGATGTGTAGCAGAAATTCAAGACTTAAAATGACTTACTTGCTATTTTACAAACCAGAAGTTCCTGAAGAGACAAAATGACAAATATTTTTCTCATGACTGACAACATCTCATTTAAAATAATCCATCAAATCACTAGTTATAAAACATTCAGTCAATATCTTTCTTTGTAATCTAATTCATACCTGAAGCATATGCGCTGTACTCAGTGTTAATGTTATTATTGTAAATTAATAAATTGCAAGAAATATTTTCAACAATTCTATTGCTGCGAAGGAGTTTAATAAAAGAATGAAAAAACCCTACCAATGTTAAACAATAAATCACAGCAAGCTGAAGAATGCAAAGTAGGGGAGAAATTTTGATTCAAACTTACAATAGACTCAAAAGTAAGTGCTGGGTTTAGGGAACAGGTATTGAAGCCACAATTTTGACAGCATATATTCAGCTTGGAACAACAAACAAGTTATATGTATATGTATGAACTGCATTTCATATAGAGGTGTTTTTGATACCGCAGGTTTCCCGCATCACTTTGTCAGAAACTGTCAATATTCTGGGGGGTTTCCTGCTCCTTACACAATCTAACTCTAAGTAACTCTGTAGCTTCCCCTTGCCTCTATTCCCCTCCTCACAACATGTCTGTCTGCACAAGTGGGAGCGGAGCATAGCCATGTAGCAAAGGGGGTGTGGTCATGTCACTACAAGGGTGTGGCCATGCTTAGTGCTATAAGCCCATTAGATACCTCTCTTCCCCAAAAATTTCTTCCTAAAATCGGGAATGTCCCGCTGGTGTATCTTAGTAACATACCTGCAATATGGCACATTTTACCGTTTACCTGCAACACAGTGCTTTGGGACCATCATTCAATCTATTTTTCCAACTGAATTAACCTGGACTGAATAATTGATATTAACCCTTTATAGCAATTTGAGACTTATAAATGGAATATCTGGTGGTGTTAAGTTGCAGATTAAAATTATCATGATGTAAGTGGGTGGATCGTGATCCTACACAATCCTTATCTCAAGACCCTGACTGTTAATAACAGCCAGCAGTCTGGCAACCAAACCAGCAACTGTTCTCATTGCTTTATCAGTAGATTTGCAATTTGTATTCATTTTGCCTCTGTTCCTATTGATTAAGAGCTGCCCATAAAGCATGCTCATTACATTATTATTTAAGAAAGTCTGTGTTGCTAAATTCTGCTAGCTGCTATGAAAAAAAAAGGAACATTGAATTTAGCTTTCCTTTGGCTATATTAAATAAGAATGATTGTTAACTGGTGGAACTACAAGTTAATTGGTGCAAAGAAGATATGACAAAAAAGTTTGAAAACTGCCTCCTACAAGACCTTTTCAGTGAAGTGGAAACAGAAAAGCATACAGCAAGGTTAGCGCTGAAACCAGTGAATCAGCTAAGATTTGTATATTGCAGATTTTTTTCTTTGCAAATATATTACTTTTTAATGCATATGATATTTTCTGTTGTATATAATAGCATACCTATGTACAATGATGGAAATGTACAGATAGTATAAATGGATGCACACTGGATTTGTAGACACCCACACACACTATTTTGAGGATACCAACATTAAAATAATGCACAAATATCTACCTAATTCACAAATCACTAACCACACCTAGTTTATAACTTTGTTGGAACAATGTTGGAACAAATGTAGAACCATATACCTGTGTATCTTGTGGTACTGTTAATGGGAATAACTGCCCACCCAACAGAACTGACCATGCTTGAAGCCGACAGCTGAGTTTGGGTTCAGCTCCCTGTTGTTTACATTAAGGAGTTAACTCAAGGAGGAAGCTAAGTCCCACCCACTGTAAAATATTCATGGGCCATTGTTCACCATTCGTTACTTGCCATTGTGCAAACTCCCTAACTCCCTATTCAATGGAGTCAGTGACATCAAGGAAAACAATATACACCATCCAAGGTCTAGAGCTGGGGATTATGGTTCCTGTTGGACAGTCAACACTGAGATGGCAGTAGGGCGAAACCTGTTCCTGTTGTTCTCCAAGCTCCAAGCTCACAGGAAAGCCCCTTGTGCAAGTCTGTGTATGTTGAAAGTGTGGTGAAGCATTGGCAGTAAAGCAGAATAAATCCAGATCAGTATAGCTAAACACTGTACTAAGGAAGGTTCTCATGGGTTAACTACTGTATTTGGTACTGTATGTGTCTTTCTCCTGTATATATTTCTTTGCTTCATTTGTTAAATTAAATATATATTTTTTGTGCTGGTTGATAGAAATAAAGTTGTAATTCATTGTGGATATTTGCCTAGGTGTGGATACCTTTTTAGTATTAGGGCAAAATAGATAAGACTGAAGTAAAAGCCCAATAATTGATGCATCAGTGTGGAGTAGTATTTTGTAGTCACCGCGGGCACTCTTCACTTGTCGGCTGCTGCATTGTGGGGTCTCCTAACCTTGAGACCTCATTCTTGTGTGTTAGGGGGAGCCCTGAGTAAATTAGACCTCCACAAAGAAACAACCTATGTGCAAAGCAAAACACAATAAAGCATTCTATCATTATAAAGTATGGCTGGTGTAGAACTTATGGAGCTTATGCCACATTTCTCAGCAAAGACAGTCCACAGTAAATAAACTATTACTTACATTATGTTGTTTACGAACAGGCTACTGCCACATAAACAGTGTGTGTGATTTGTGCACTGTGCTTGTACCAAATTCTAATAGTTTAGAACACACTATTTCCCTTGTTTATTACTACCTTATTGCGTATGATATGTGTACTGTGTCTGAACAATAAATATGTAACACTAAACATACTATTTACATTTATAATTAATTCAGTTCATTAATAAAATCTATGTGTGATAAAGAAATAAATAAAACTTTATTTTAACAATAAAATCATATTAACATTAACTCAACCACAAAACGTGACCAGCACTATATAAGTCAGCGTAATAATGTTAGGTTTTTGCTGCTCTGTTGTCTCAGTATCCATTTCAGAGTCTGTTATATGTTAGCGTTGTTGAGTTTCTGTATGCTGGAGATTGATAAGCAACCATACTCACATTGCTTTCTTAGCTGCTAATGGGGATTTTACATTGCAAATGATTTATCAACTCTTGCAAGACTCGTTATTGCTCACTACCTAGCAAATGGCCAGTCAATACTCTCTGCTCACATGAGTTCTACCCAGCAGCTGACCAGGACCTACATAAATACACTCATTGAGATTATTGCCTTGCTAATGTTAGGTTTACCTAGGCTAGTTCTTGTACCTTTGTTCTATATAAATTACTATGTCTTCTGTTGCTGGATTCAGTGTGTTTGATCTTGGCTACATTTACTGGACTCTGCTTTTGGATCTTTGCCTGCCCTTGAACTTTCTGCCTGTTTATTGACCTTGTGTACCTCTCCTGCCCTTTGACCCATCCTGCCAATTGACTATTGTCTTTTGTGTCCTGTCTTGTTTTGTCTACATGTGGCTCCATAGCTACAAGTTTCTCTTACTCTACCCTACGATTGATAACAACTAAACACTACTGCGATCAATTCCATGGGGCAACCAAGTATCAGTGAATAGTGTGGCTCCAAGAGCATTATCCCACCCATCAGGTGATGGAAGCCTGGCAAATTCCCTCTGGAGCTTAGGATCGATGGCGTCATCTTCACATCTAAATAGAAACAAAAACAAATTTTTAAGAGTGACAATATACAAATTTTGTTTTTAAAAGTTCTTTAAATGAGTTCTTCTAGCACTGTTTAAAAATTGTGTGTGTATATATTTTTTATTTTAATTTGGACTATATTTTAACAAACTTTGAATTATATGCATTTATGTCTTACATTGCTAATTCAGTTGCTTCTGGTGAAGGGCAACAAGTTTGCTCTAATGTGCATGATATATTAAAGCTTCTAAGGAGAGGATTCATCTTAGTGCGAGGTGCAAGGAGGAAATATACCATATTGGGCGAAAATGTCTGGTGGAACCACGCGGCTAATTGAATTTCTTCCTAATAATTACTCTACTTTTCCACTTTGGCCTACTAATGATTACTGGAAGTGTTTTGGTAATAAGCATGTATCTTGCCATAGTTTGGGAAATGCAATTTTTGGATGATTTTGAAGAAAATCCAGTACCTGGTGTCATTATTTCTTGAAGATTAAATCATTCACCAATTATGGTGCTGAAAATAGAAAATGCTAGACACTCTTTGACGAGATACTCATATGAATTGACAAATATTTAGCCATGTAATGCATAGAACATCATGCCTACAACATTTGATATGTATTTAATCTATGGCATGACCTATATAATATTTACTTTGATGGGAGTCCCCCTTCTCACTTTCCTTGACTATGTTAAAAAACCCTGGAGATGGGCCTGGCACCTCCAACTCATCCACAGGAGGGGCCCCTCCTCTACAGCCGACTCCTCTGTGCCATAGCCTGTTCTGTGAAACATAATCTATGAATTATTTGTGTTTAATTTTCTTAAGCAAAATTACATTGTATAAGGATGGCGATGCACTCTTTAGACGCTAGAGAGATACAAATTTGTGCTTTCAACTGTAATTTTAATAAATATCAGGTTCTTATTTTGCATTTTGTGAATATGCACCTACCATGACAAGTTGAATGGATAACAATGTATACCTACACTAACAATAGCTTCCAAACAACATTATTGAAGATATTGACCTATATGCATTCACCTTTTATTATTGTGATCGTTTAGTGTTAGTAACTAAAGAGTGCTCCTCCACTTTTACACTATATTTTATAATGTCACAGCAGTGATGCATCTTTACATACATTTGTTAATTTTTAAGGATGAGCGGGCTCGGATTCCGCTAATCCGATCCCACCCGAATAGTGCGGATCCGACGGGATCCAAGCACTGTTCGGGAACTTCCGGGCGCCAAACTAATCCAAACCGAGGCTATGACATCCAAGTCTCGCGGCGGATCTCGCGAGACTCGGATGTCATAAATACTCACCTTGCGGCCGCCATCTTCATTTTGCCTGACATCAGGGAAGAGGGAGGGTGTGTAGGTTAGTGGTGCTCTGTCCTTGTGTCCAGTGTTCTGTCCTTGCTGAGTCCAGTGGTGCATCAGTCTAGTGCTCTGTCCTTGCTGAGTCCAGTGGTGCATCAGTCAAGTGCTCTGTCCTTGCTGAGTCCAGTGGTGCATCAGTCCAGTGCTCTGTCCTTGCTGAGTCCAGTGGTGCATCAGTCCAGTCCTCTGTCCTTGCTGAGTCCAGTGGTGCTTTTGTCCTGTGCTCTGTGCTGCTGAGTACAGTGGTGCTTTTGTCCTGTGCTTTGTTCTGCTAAGTGCATAGTTATTTTAAAAGTATTAAAAAATCTAAAAAAAAATAAAAAAAAATAAATAAAAATTATACAAAAATCATTTTAAAAAAATATATATATATTTTTTTAAAAAGTATAAAAAAAATTCTTGCAGTCCAGAAACATTAATACTGCAATCTATAAAAAATTGTTCACTGTTCTTTCAGTCCAGAAACATTAATACTGCAATATATAAAAAATTGTTCACTGTTCTTGCAGTCCAGAAACATTAATACTGCAATCTATTAAAAATTGTTCACTGTTCTTTCTTGCAGTCCAGAAACATTAATACTGCAATCTATAAAAAATTGTTCACTGTTCTTGCAGTCCAGAAACATTAATACTGCAATATATAAAAAATTGTTCACTGTTCTTGCAGTCCAGAAACATTAATACTGCAATATATAAAAAATTGTTCACTGTTCTTGCAGTCCAGAAACAATAATACTGCAATCTATTAAAAATTGTTCACTGTTCTTGCAGTACAGAAACATTAATACTGCAATCTATTAAAAATTGTTCACTGTTCCAGCAGTATTTAAAAAATAGTACTGTAATACAACGTGTGCTGCATATAATGGAGTATCAAAATTTGAAGGATAAATTAGGGAAAGATCAAGACCCACTTCCTTCTAATGCTGAACCTGCTGCCACTATTCATAACATAGACGATGAAATGCCATCAACGTCGTCTGACAAGGCCGATGCCCAATCTCCTAGTAGACGGCATGTAAAATCCAAAAACCCAAAGTTCACAAAAATTACCAAAAAAAGGAAATTAAAAACATCTGAGGAGAAACGAAAACTTGTCAATATACCATTTACGACACGGAGTGGCAAGGAACGGCTTAGGCCCTGGCCCGTGTTCAGGACTAGTGGTTCAGCTTCACCCAAGGATCTAAGCCCTCCTCCCCCCCTCCAAAAAATTTAAGAGAGTTATGCTGTCAGCAACAACACAGCAAACAACTCTGCCTTCTAAACACATGACATCATAAATCCCCAAGGCGAGTCCAAGGGTGTTGGTGGTTGCGAAGCCTGACCTTCCCATCACTGTATGGGAAGAGGTGGCTCCTTCCACCATTTGCAGCACACCCTCTGCATATGCTGGAAGGATCACCCACAGTCCAGTTACAGATTTGGCTAATGAAGGTGTGAATGTTGTACACGGGAGGAGGATATTGATGTAGCTGGCGCTGAGAAGGAACTTGACGAGGAGGATGCTGATGTGATTATCTTAGATGAGGCACCAGGGGGGGAATCAGTTAATGTCCATGGGATGAAAAAGCCCATCGTCATGCCTCGTTAGAAGACCAAAAAATCCACCTCTTCGGTCTGGAGTTATTTTTATCCTAATCCTGACAACAAATATATGGCCATATGTAGCTTATGTAAAGCTCAAATAAGCAGGGGTAAGGATCTTGGCCACATAGGGACATCCTCCCTTATACGTCACCTGAATAACCTTCATAGTTCAGTGATTAGTTCAGGAACTGGGGCTAGGACCGTCATCAGTCCAGGGACACCTAAATCCCTTGGTCCTGTTGGATACACACCACCAACACCCTCCTCGTCAACTTCCTCCACGATCTCCATCAGATTTAGTCCTGCAGGCCATGTCACCAGCCAGACTGAGTCCTCTTCAATCCGGGATTCATCCGAGGAATCCTGCAGCAGTACGCCTACTACTGCCACTGCTGCTGTTGCTGCTGGTAGTCGGTCATTTTCCCAAAGGGGAAGTCGTAAGACCGCTACGTCTTTCACCAAACAATTGACCGTCCAACAGTCGTTTGCCAAGAGCACCAAGTACGACACTAGTCATCCTATGGCAAAGCGGATAACTGCGGCCTTAACAGCTATGTTGGTGTTAGACGTGCATCCGGTGTCCGCCATCTGTGCAGTGGAATTCAGACAATTTGAAGGAGGTAGTGTGGCCCCGGTACCAAATTGGGTACCGGGGCCACTCCACTACGCAGTCCAGAAAGCTTTGTATCAGATATTAAACTACGTTCACTGTTCCTGCCAAATAAAAAAAGAATGAAAATGCCCTGTCATCAACGAAAACAAGAGGTAGTGACGCGCTAGAACTCCACCCTCTATATGCTGCAGAGGATGTAGGAGCAGCCATCTGTGCAGTGGAATTCAGACAAGTTGGAGGAGGTATTGTGGCCCCAGTACCAAATTGGGTATCGGGGCCACTCCACTACGCAGTCCAGAAAGCTTAGTATCAGATATTAAAGTAATTAAATTACGTTCACTGTTCCTGCTACATCAAAAAAGCATGAACATGCCCTGCCATCAGCAAAAACAAGAGGTAGTGACGCGCTTGAACTCCACCCTCTATATGCTGCAGAGGATGGAGGAGCAGAAAAAGGCCATTCAAGCCTACACAGCCACCTACGATGGGCCACGTGTTTGTGCCGCCCACTTGTGTCGCTAAGCTTAGACATCCAGCTACCTCGGTGCATTGTTTTGGACTAAAAACAATATTGTGAGGTGTGAGGTGTTCTGAATAGACTGGAAATTAGTGGAAATGATTGTTATTGAATGTTATTGAGGTTAATAATAGCGTAGGAGTAAAAAAAAAAAAAAAAAACTGGATTTTAGCTCTTTTTATGCTTTTTTAAAAATAAATCAGAACCCAAAACCCTAAATCAGAACCAAAACCTTTCATCAGGTGTTTTGGCAAAATAAATCAGAACCCAAAACCTCAAGCTAATCAGAACCCAAAACCCAAAACACTAAAAGTGGCCGGTGCACACCCCTATTAATTTTACATTTTTCACAATATCAAGTTTGCATTTTGTGCTTTAAGTTTATAAAATGTTTTGATAATTTAACAATTTTTTTCTAAAAAGACAAGTTTTTACGTTCTGTATGCAAATATGTGTACACTTTTATTTATTTGAAACAGTATAAACAATTAAGACCAATGGTCGAAGTGGGGGTGAATACGGCGGAATGCCATACTGCTACTTCTCCTACTGCCTTCATTGTAAAGCTATCAAATTCCGTCACTTCTAAATTTCCATACCGTCGCTTCTATTTGTCCACTTCGACCAATGGTTAAGACTATACATCAGATCCATATTGTAAGACATTGGCTCTTAAATATTTATGTGTTTAACCATGAAATGTTAATATGTTAAAAAATTGTTATTTAAAAAAAATCCCCAAACATTTTGCATTGATAATCATGTCTCATGGCAGCTTTATTTGGATGTGAGATTGTTTAGAAATTATTTGATTTACAGTTAGAGGTACACTATTTGCTTGACTATTGAGTTAGAGTTTGTGCATTGCTTACACAGATTCCTCAACCTAATTAACCTAGAAGTAAATCATACTTATTTGTCCTTAACCAGGGAGCACTTTTTGTAGGTGATGGTCATGTATATACAGCAGGAGTCCATAGGTTTAGGATGAGGGTGAGTGGTAGTAACATACAGATCCAGGAGAGAAGTACTAGGAAGTATAGTATGTAATACTGTTAGTTGCATAATGAGCACTTTACTAGTTAAGTGTTTTAGTTCGTGTTTGGCAAATTACTATGCTGTGTTTTATATGGTATTTGTTATAAGAAAGAAGAAGAAAGTGAAGCAAGTAAAATAAGGTTGATAAAGTATTTGCAATATAGTGTACAGGGAATAGAATAGGGAGAGTCATGAAAATGAAGGTGAAGTAGGGATTCTCTAATAAAATAGGCATTAATTGCAAAAGTGATAGGATAATGCTAGTAATGGGACAGGATGTATTGGAATAAAATAAAGGAATCCAATTTTATGGACTATAAATCGAACTAAATATGTCAAGTGATTATTAAATTCTGGTATCCATAGTATTAGAGAAATACTAGTTGTAACTGTTTGGGGGGAATTTGATAAAACCAGACTGAATTGCAGTAAAAAAAAGTAAAATAGAAATGAGAGTATATACAACACAATGTTAATGGAGTAATAACATTTCTAAATACAATATTCAAAGATACAAAATAATAAAAGTAATTTAAGTATTACAAAAGTAATAAATAAAGAATATAATAGGATTCAAACTGTTCATAGTGCAGGAATCTTCCAAAATGCAGTTTGCCACCTATGTGTGCCAAACAAATTTTTAGACAAATAGCCATTGTGTCGCTCCATCATATTGTGGTTGTGGAGAGGATCTTACCAAGTCCATGACAGATGAAAAGTGGCAACGCTCCAGTCCCAGGTGGTGGTGCATCTGCAGTGTTTTTTGCAGTGGTGGGCAAAGTGAATCTAAGACCACAGTGGCGAACCAGACAGCACTGACCGCAAGGAGCCAATCAGGAGTTGTCGCAAAGAGCCAGTCATGGCTCGCCGATATATATATATATATATACATATATATATATATATATATATATATATATATAAATATATGTATATATATATATATATATATATATAAATATATGTATATATATATATATATATATATATATATATATATATATATATATATGTATATATATATATATGTATATAAATATATATTTATATATATATATATACACACACACACATATATGTATATATATATATATATATATATATATATATATATATATGAGCTACATTCTGTTGATGGTCCTCATTATCATTGTACATCATTGCACCAACCGTGAGGCACCTGCAAGATACGCCTCCTGTTCATTCTACTTGATTTAGAACTATGTGAACAGGTTCTTACTGTAGATGGACTACCATTGCCTACCCCTTCCTCCACTGTTCCTCCACCGTTCCACCTCTGCAATTGTATAGTCCGAACTGTAAAATGTGCACAAATCTGGTTACACAATAATGTGTACATTTTTGAAATGCATGTGTCTTAGGGAAATTTGTGTATCAAACAAACCCAAATGTAGTTCTGTCTCTGCATGACCTTCTACCTGAGTACGATGGGGGAGAGGGAGATTGTGTTTTTAAAGGTGTGTCCAAACATGCCCTGTAACCTTAAAGCAACCAGTATAGATTAGGAAATGCAAGAAGAAGCAACATAAGTAGGGTGCAGAGGAGTAGAATTAGTTGAAAAAAATTCACCATCCATTTTTTAAATGCATTTCACCCTAGTGAATATTGTATTAATCATTATTACAATGGATGTCTAGCTAACAGCTGGAAGCAACTTGCCATGTTGAACCAAATACTACTAAACAACAGTCTTCTAGGAACTTGGCAATGACAACATGTTCTCCTAAAAACTGCGGGCAGCCCACTCTTCAGTGGCATATTTGTTTATTGTAGTTAGGGATAGTTAGCACTACGCATAAATTCCTAGTGTGTTTTTTTGTTTGAGCTGTTAAGAACATTGTTAATTTTGTTTGAAATTTAACAGACGTAAGGATCTTTGCCAAATAAAATTGGCTTGTTATTTTGCAGTCTTGTCTTGCTTTTCATATTTTGAATATGATAGTACAATTCACATTGTTGTCCAGCTAAATACTGATGACCTCCCTGGGTATAAGTTGTATAAAAATTCAGTTCATGTCTTCTCTTTTCCTTTTAATAATAAAAGTTGCCACTTGAGCCCCGAAGTTATTTTCCAATCTAATCGAAAAGTCAATTAACCCACTTGTATATAAATTGAGTCATAGTATATTACAATGGATCCACTACCTTTATATTTTTTGGAATTGGCCTCGCAGATAGTCTTCTATTTCGGTATTAAAATTTATGCTGGTTTCACCTGCCATATTTATCTATAATGTATTTTCTCTCATACGATTTTTTCCATTTTCTTCTTTTGCTATATTTTCTCTTCCATTTATGTTTACCTGTTGCTTTATATTTTAGATGCTATTTTTTTTATATCTTGAGTATTCATTTACTGTACTGTGGTATTAATTTCTGACTAAGCTATAAACAGAGAAAAATCACTCAAATAAAAGACTATTGGAAAAAAATCAAGCCCTAGATCAATTCATATCGTGGAACAGCACCAAATTGCCTTAGCAGTCTTTTTTGATGATTTCTTTGTTTAATATAATAAAATGCCCCCAACATTTAATGGGACAATAAATCAAAAATACAAGTCAATCCAATATGGAAAGGCATACTGTAATAATCAGGATTCATGAAAGATTACAGAACTTATTATTTAGGTTATTGTGAGATTGTGTTAGTGTGGCTTCTTTTCAGATGCCATGGGGTATGGCAGTGTGGGGGGGCAAGGTGATGATGGTCCATGTGAGCATATGTGGGGGCTGGCACATGTGAAATGAAGTCCTGTTTGCGTGAATGGGGCATCACTTTAAATGCTCAGAGGACCAGAACAAGGGCCTCTGGAGCCAATGGATCAGCATTGCAATAAACTGGCCCATTCATTTCAATAAACTCTGCACTATACTGTATTTGATATATTCAAAAGTAAGCTGGAACTGTTACAAAGCAGCACAATATTAAATGCACTCTCTTTCTAAATAACAGACTTTATTTACCATGATAAATTCCCTTTGAGTCAATTTTTATTTGTCTCAGTGGAAATAAAGTGCCAACTATGGTAGGTTTCTTCCAACGTGGCGTCAAGCCATTCATTTTTTAAGCTTCATCTGTAGGAAGTTTTTTTTTGTTTTATTTGGACATCTTTGGGGACATCTGTGAGTGGGTGCCTGCGCATGACAGCTTAACCTTAGACAGTCAACACAGCAGCTTCTGTGCAAACACAATGTTGTTAGAATTACTGATCGATAAATACAAATTAGTTCATTTCTTGAATGCCTGCCATTGTGTTTTGATTTCCTTACACTGTTATTTTTTTCCATTTGTCTGGGATATTACACAAAAATATGCACAGGAATAAATCCGTGTTTTCTGCATCTTTATCAGATTGTCAGTATAGCTGTAAAAACATATTGCCGACCGATACACATATCACACTGAGATCTAGGATTGTGCTTTATGAAACAACCCATGTTACTTTATGTCACATTGGTTATGATTTATACATATAAGTAAATATGTCACTATGCACAAATACAAACAATACATGCATTGATAGAACAGAAATAAATCAGGAAACAATTACATTAAATTTGTTCAACATTACATTTAAGTTGTTCAACAATTAGGTAGAATTCTACATTGAAAATATCCTTAATTTGGGCACACCAATTTTACATTAAAAGTCATATATCTGTTATGTATGTTATGTCCACTGATACACACTCTATACTCTCTACAGTAAAGGATACAGGGTCTGATGTATCCAGGAACATAAGTCCCATGGTATGCGGTATTTTGAGTGAAATTGCTCTGCGCATGTTTAGAAACTGACTTTACGCCAGTGAACACAAGTGCGTGCAGTTCAAGTTCAAAAGCAAATGACACTTTGGGTAGCCTACAATTTGAAGGGTGGAAAGAAAAAGGAAGTGGATTATACACACTGTTAATGTGCAGTAGGGGGATGCCAAAGTCAACTGCACGGACATTCGTCTGATTCAAGTTCTTTACATCTCTGAGGTATGTGTGTTTTAGCCATATCATTTGCACCAACTACAGGGCAAGTGTAAGTGCTGACTGATAGTGATGACGAACGCATGTGCATGCCAGAATATGTTTTTGCAATTATGAGCAACTGTAAAAATGTATTTATGTGTACAGCAGGAAATAATAACATCTTGATGTATGTATTTCATGGGAAAAATGATTTAAAAAAAATAATAATGTATTTTTTATTAATAATTATAGTATTAAGAGGTGTTAATGTATTTTAGATTTTTTCCATGTGTTCTGATGGGACTTTATATTGAACATATGCATTATGCATACCCTGCTGTGTGTTATGTCGGTCTGCATATGGCAAGTACCGAATAGCTACAGCTATAGTGTGTGCAAGTTTTGTGCCATTTTAAAAAAAGAAAATTGCGTTCACTTTGCATTCATTGATGAATCAGGCCCACAATGTATGAAAGCTGTGCTAAAAATATGGGGAAATCCATGTATTGGAAATCCATATATTTGCTTTTATTTTGTATGCCAGCGATGTCCCACTTCTTTGTTTGATGTGTGGGGGGTTATGGTGGGCTGGTGGGCTTATGATGTGTGTGGGAGTTATTATATGCATGGGGGGCTTATGATGTGTGTGTAGGCTTATAATCTGGGTCTCTAGGGGGGTTATAATATGTCTGGGGGGTTATAATCTGTCTAGGGGGTAATAATGTGTCTAGGGAAGGCTGTAATGTGGCTGTGGCTGTAGGGGTGGCGTGTTAAATGTTAACTTTTAATATAATGAATGTATTACATACTGCATGATAAAAATTTAAAGGTGCTCAAAATCTCATATATATATATATATATATATATATATATATATATATTTTTTTTTTTTTTTAAATTGTATTGTGAGACATAGGGGGGGATTCAATTAGATGCAAGGTGTTTTAGGAACGTCCACGAGATACCTTGCGGGGGAGATTTTTACTGTAATTCCGGGCAATGTGCATAGCGCAATGTTCGCGTTCCACATCGCTGGTAATTTAATCTCCCCCTATTGTTACTTTATGAATAAATTAGTTTGGAGTTATGTAATTTTCTGTCCTCATTATTGAATTTATGTTTAAGGGTTTTTGAGCGCCTCTTAATTTTTATTGTGTATTAATCTTTCTATGGGGTTTCAGAGGCAGCCATCTCTTTTATACAGTTACAACTGTGTTTCATTATCTGACTTTTTACAAGCATATATATATCTGTGATTATTTTTATTACACATATTTTGCTTATTATATGTGCTGTGTACAGTGTTCACTAATTATTTCCCATATTTCATGTACTTATACATTTTCCAAACAGGTCCCAGCATTCCAGGATTCATACAAGAATCCAGTACCAGCTTGTGAAAGCTGCAATAACAGGTGTGTGAGCAACACCATTTTAATACATAAAGGGGAATTCAATTGCCGGTGATGTGGCGTGCGGACATTGCGCCGCACACATTTCCGACAATTACAGTAAAAATTTCTGTCAAAATCTTTGCCGCAAAGTGTCTGACGGACGTTCCAGAAACACTTTGCAGCTAATTTAATTCCCCCCATAATGTCATGTGTAAAATGGCGCAGCCACAGCTCACGTTGACCATGCTCCCATCACTATGTGACCACGCCCCCTTAAACGGTGCCGCCGCACATCCCTTCTCCTGCTATGTGTTGAGGGGGGTCCAGAAAGTTTCTGTACCGGTGCCCCAAATTCCTCTTTGTGGCCCTGTACATATCCATCCAGTACACCCAGGACAGAGTGATATATGCTACATATGCACCCAGGACAGAGTGACACATTGTAAATTCACCCAGTACAGAGACACATACTGCACACTGTACATTACATTGTGTTTCCCAGAGCGTATCTTCCAGGCCTAGCTGAGGCAGCACATGGTCTGACTCATCTGGATAAAGGAGGATTGTGCAAGCTGGTAAGAGCATACTGATGTGCACCAGACCTTTCTTCTCAAGCTAGTAGGAAGACAATGTACTGTCTCACTTGATTGAGGAAAAATGTTGGAAAGACAATACCAATAGAGCCATCCCATACCCCTCCTACAGATGGACTTTTTCAGGTAAAACAAATCAACTTCATCCAATTGCCACCTTGCAGGAATCTCAATTATGTATTGGTGTGTACTATGTATTTTATAACTGGGTAGACATTTCTAGCTGCCATTAATACTGTTGTTTCATACCCAGAAACTTGTATACAGATATTGTAATAGGTATGGGAAGTGATATGGGTACTCATTTTACTGGTGATATCTTTCAGATCATATGTAAAAATTATGGGCATTTCATAGTAATTTACTCTCTATAGGACACAAGCCAGTGGGAAATTAGAGAGGGTAAATGGTACTATCAAGAACGAATTGAATAGATAGATAGTTAAAACTAGATTACAGTGGCCGTAAGCTTTTACCACTAGTGCTCCCCACTATCAGAAACACTCCCAAACCACCTCTTAACCTGTCACCTTTTGAAATAATTTTGATAAGCAACCTAACTTGATGATAGATTCCCGAGCTAAAATGTAATGATGAAGAGGCTGTTCAAAATCTTATAAAGAGAAGCAAATAATGAGACAGCAATAAAGGGCGTTCAAAACACTGTATCCTGATATGTTATACACTAAGGGCTTGAGTCATTAGGAAAGTAAGGCAAACAAAATGAGTAAATGTTCTCCAAGACAAACCATGTTACAATGCAAGAGGTGCAAATTTTATTTCTTTGCACATAAGTTAAATACTGGCTGATTTTTCATCTAGCATACAAATACTTGATATCTTTACTTTTACACTGAAATTTGAAGTTGATCTAGGACATGTCCTAACCCAACTATAAGTCTGTCCCCACATTTTAAATTTACCTCTCCCTCCAATGTAATATGGTTTTGCTCAAGTGCAAAGTCACTCCATTTTTATGCTTTACTCCCCTTTATAGGCTCAGGCCCTAACTGTCATGATGTTGGACTGGGAGAATATGTAATGGACTGTAATTTCCTATGCTCAAGTTGTTTAACAGACAGGTGAGAAGGCCCATTCCAAGTGTTGATGACCAGCACCACATCTCTGAAAGTATCAGAAAGAGACACTTGGGCCCATTCCATCCACTGCAGAGAAGTCAACAACCCGGAGAAGGTTCAAAATAGCCAAGGATGACACTCGTGAATCAGTGCCGGAAGACCTAAGATCGCACTTAATAACACCTGAGCCAAGTACTTTGCAAAGACTGTTATCATCATGGAGCAGCGGTTTTTCTGCTTTTCCCTTTTCAGTGTTTCTCTAATCCTTGTTTTTTTCAGAATATTCTATTTTTTCAATGGTGATCAGGCGATGGAAACTGGTTCAGTTAGTGATACTGAGGATGTGGGGATGAAAGAGAAATTATTAACAGAATCAGTCTAGCCAATTACACTATTCAATTTGGGGGTAAAGAATAGGTCTGCTAACCTTGGAGCTCGGAGATAGTGTGAGGGGCTATTGCCTGAAGAATATTGTGTATAAGTTAATTTATTATAAATATTAGGTATGGATCCATAGTAGATAGTAGTTGATGACGATATAGGTGGGAGATTTTCTCCTGTTTATTATCCTTATTATCGATTAAATTTATTTATCTACACTATTTTAAGTGGATTGCATTTCCACAATTTTAGTGGTTGTATGTATAACACGCAAATCATATACTATACGTGAGTGAGATGCATTATAGGTAGTATTAAGTATTCTCTGTTAGTCATTATTTTTGCCTATATATAAATAGAGGTTTATATTATGATAAATTGAATATAATAGATATGAGACACCTATGCTATAAGACATATGTACAGGCAATTTTATACCCTTATATTAATATATTGTATTAAATTATATCGTTTACCATATGTTGCCCATAGATATATGTTATCCATTTCTAGGATGTAGCATCTCATTAGTTCTTATAGCATATTTTAGATAATTAGCATATATATTGTAATTAAGGTAATGCATCTTTATACATACTAGAATTGTACACATTACTGAATGGTGCTTAATATCACATGCGCATGTGTGGTAAACTAATTAGGATGGAAGCGCTGATTATGACACCTGCCATTAGTATTTATAAGCCAACAGTTCCAGACACCTTCTTGATAAAGTAAATTTTTGACGAAACGCGTTGATTATTATATACGTTGTTATCCATACCGACTATCTCACCTATCTGCATCTTATTGATTTTATATGTAAGGGGATTGCTATTGATTCTTAAATTAAATTGCTTTATTTACCTAACGGGCCTCCTCAATTTCCTTTCGTCTGAGGAATATTGCATGCCATTCGAGCTAATTGGGCCGCTCGTTGCAGCAAACAACCACTTCAGTCCCAATTTGGATATCGGACTGGATGACTCGTTATACGCTGCACTCTCTGACTTCAGAGGAGGACTGCTAGATCCGAATGGATCGTCTCACCTAACTGTAAGTGGACACTCCACATTCCAAATACCATTTTAGGATGGTTTATTCTAATTCGTGATTATTTTGTTTATTTGCATATATGCGGGGAGAATATCTTCTGACCTCAAGACCCCACACGATCTAGAAACTAACCATGGCGCTATTTACAACACGCTGAATTATGGACTATTTATGGGTATTCATTTCATGTGCTATTTCCGTGTTAATTCTGATCTAATTTGTTACCACTTTACAGCCATCTCTTTGTTTTATTGCAATTGAGGGTTACACTTTTATTACCATAGGGATTGAGCGCTGTCATTGTGGATTTTGGTCTGAAGAATATTGTGTATGTAAGTACTGTGACCCCCATAGTTGAAAAGAGGTGCATCCAGCGATGCCAGTCCAGTAATAATTTGGACTTCGGCGGGCATCCATGAGAATGATTATCATTCTTTGTTGGGTAAGGTCTTAGACCAAACTAAATGCTGGGTGTGCTCTCACGTGCCTCAGAGACAAAATTAAGTAGGACTAGTTCTCTCTTCACTAAATATTTCTAAGGTACTTGAATTATGTGGTGGGAGGCCATTACATGGGATATATAATATTACTAGGCCCCCAGTTTGAGACTTCGCCAATACTCAGTACACCGGTCTCTGCTGAGTATGAATTTTTCACACACAAATTAAGTTGAGTATTGGGAAGCTGAACTGAGTGATCAGACAATAGCACGCCCCACAAAGGTTGATGAAAAACCCATCTACATTATTTGAGTGCATTTAACTTAAAAGGTTGAAGGATATCATAAATTAGGTTATGTAATAGAAATAAGAGGGTGTTGTGAAAGTTCCTCTACGTTATTGTTTAAATGTTATTCAAGCGGAGACTTGCCTTGGATAGATGGAAATACTAGGTAAGAGGAACTTTAATTGAAAAAAATTTGTTTTGTAATGAATTATATTGTGCCTGATATCCTTTCAGACAATGTGTTATATATGTGGGTGTAGGGCATATAAATGTTTAACTTCGAGCTCCAGAGGTAAATGTTTTCTAAAGTAATTTCTGATCTTATAACCCTTTTCCATGATAATGCAACTGATATCCACCGACAGTGTGATGAATACTAAAAGAGACAAATATCACAAATGAAACGTGCTACTGAGATCCTGCAATAATATTTTGAAAGAGTGAGATCGTTATGTGATAGTTTTGTGCAAAGCGTGGCCTGTGGAAGTTGAATAATTGGATAAAGTAGGCTAAATTGATTAATATTGTTTTACCATGCGTTTGCGATTAGCATACTACGGTTAATAACGCAATCGCACAGGTAAACAACACACACTTACATTCACACTTACAGTTTGTAAATAGTACACATTAATTAATGTTTCAATCCACATTCATTTATTAGTAAATGTATTAGAGATTATTTATATATAGATAATACTACAGCAAAGGTAATTATAGTTCAGGTCCTCAGAAATGTGTGGAGTTTGGTCTCATATTAATCCACATTCTCCAAACTGAAATCCGGTGTCAACAGAGTAGCGATCACATCTAGCGGTCACAAGTTATGATTGATATGAGATTAATACTCAAAAGCACTTTGTTTATGGGTCAGTTTAAACTGTTTTTTTCAGCGGGAAGACACATAGGCAACAATTTGTGTAAGTTGCCCCCACCTTTGGAGAGATCAAATGAACTGATCTATGACCAGTAGTCTACTGGAACATTGTAAACCCTGGACCAAAAAAGAAAATTCTTAGTGTTATCTGTGAATATTTGTGACATCATCCCTGTTTATGTTAACTGAAACTGTATATAAGCAACCCCTTGGCCCAGTATTAAATGATTTTGACTGCAGACTCCATGACTGAATCTGGACCTGGGCCCAGGGTGCATGCGTATTGTATTCGGTTATGCTTTCCTGTATCATCATCATCATCATTTATTTATATAGCACCACTAATTCCGCAGCGCTGTACAGAGAACTCATTCACATCAGTCCCTGCCCCATTGGAGCTTAAAATCTAAATTCCCTACCATACACACAGAGGTGCACAGAACCACCATAGAGGGCTCTGAACTGCATGTTGACCATTTTGCACTGATCTCCTCTGTGTGTTAAACATGATTTGGATATTTAACCAATGTCTATTTGTTAACGGTTTCTGAAATGTCAAATCATATGGCCAACATATAACAGTTTTGATGAGCATTCAAGATGGTAAACAACATGGTCAGCATTGCAATCCTTTTATTCCAAGTGAGCACGGAACATGTGGTGCATAAAGAAAAATGGATTTTCTTATTTTCTATATTATGGCAACAAAGGCACCTGGATATTCCACACCTATCACTCCACTGATTTAAGCAAATGGGGGACAGATTTTAAAAAGATTCCTATTTAAGGACTGTACTTTTGTATGTATAATCCTTGGAATATTAGATTAACATGAAACCACAACTGAGTTATCTGACTTCTTTTTTGTTTTAAAATTAGGACTTTAAGTGTCCTGTTTCTTTGGAGAGATTTATCTATTAGTCCCTCAGATATGATACATTTTTTGAAGGTCTAGAGAGCAAAGTATACCAGGACTTGTGCATTTTTCGTAAGTGGTGAAAGAATGAACAACTGTTCTTTTGTTAGGCATAAGTCAGTTTATTTTTTTGACAATATCTCATTAGTAAAAGTGCTAATGTGTTTTTTATTCTCAATTGCCACCTATAAATGATAACTAGTGCTATTTGCTACCTTCATTGTATTGGCCATCTATTAGTGATTCTTACATATTTTAAATGATATCAGTAAATGATATTCAAGATTTAATTACAAGACTTTGCTTGCTATATTCATTAACAGAGATTTTCTTTTGACACATGCCTACATGTTACAAGAGAGGATCACAAAACTATGATTCATTTGTTCTGTGACAGAGTCACTGGTTTGAATGGCAAGTATCCATGTTCCAGAATGCCTGACTAACATGCTTTTAAACCCAGGGAGTTTGATGTGTATAGGAAGGAGATTCCAAAAGAATGTCTTCAGCTTCAGGAAAAGCTGTTAAGGGTCCCTGGTGTTTTGTATGGTGTTAGCAGGGTGGACTCCATACAACGGCCCAGTCCAGGTCTTCTTGTCTGCAGCCTCACAGCAGACCAATTAGGAGCTGCACCTGAGTCAGGTCTGTTAAAAGGATGCAGCATTGCTTGAATTAGTCTCTCTCTGTCCTGGGGACAAGGCTAGATGTTGGATGCCTCCTGAGAAACAATGCTGTGGTGAACACTGAGATGTATATGGTTTATGTGTGGGACAAGAAAAGAAATTGCTGAAACAAGATTGGAAGCTGCACAAGTGGCATGTTTAAGATAACAGCAGCGTATAGAACACATGGGGAGAAAAATAAATGAGCTACAAGAGGGGTTGAATACAGAGCGTGTAAAAGCTCTGGTAACTGTAAAAACAATGACCCAGCATAGAAAGGAACTGGATCGTGAAATATAGCAACTTCAAGCCAAGATACAAAAGCTTGAAGCAACTTTATTGCCATTGCAAGAATCTAAATCTGAACTCAGTGAGTAGGATGCTCACTGAAGCGATTGGAAAGTTGAAAACTGATATTGCAAGGGTAAGTGCATTTCATAATACAAGTCAAAGTCAATGTCAGAATGCAAATGAAGAAGCAGCAAAACTGAGAAGTGCAAAGGAAAATCTGCAGAAAGAACCTGGTGCCAAAGTCACAGATATACACGAGAAAATTAAGATTATAACTCAGGTTGAAAATGTGGGAAAACTATACAAGGCTCAGTATGAAGAGCTAAGGATTCAGCATGATAAACAGGGTACTGAGATCTTCTCAGCCCAGGCACTACAGTCCGAAGAGCGTGCCTCTCAAAAAGAAGTACAGGAGTTAAGGGATGTTCGTGTCCAGGCTGAAACAAAGATATCAGCATTGGAAAGCCGACAAAAGTCTATAAGTGAAACAGAGAATGAAGTTAAATCTCAACAGGAGAAAACCTCAGAAATTCCGTCACAGTTGTCTAAAGTTCAAAAAGACCTTCACTAATTACTAAAGCTTTTCAAGACAATGTAATGCAGGTTAACGAGGTTCTGTCTGAAAACATCAGCAGAATACAAATTCTTAAGGATAACTGGGAGAGGTTTGACCATGACTTTGGGACTCCTTCCACTCGGATTCCAGGAAAAGAAAAGGAACTACATGATCTAGAATTATTCAAGATTTTACCAGAGCTTCAGGTCACAAGTACTTAGGAAGATAGTAAAGTTCTTCAAAAGGTGCCGCAGACTGTTAGTGTTACCAACCAGCCTCTGCAGCAGTTGAAGGTGCCAAAAAGTAAAAGTAATTAATAATTTTACAATGAAGGCAATAAGGAGAAGTGGCGGTATGGCATACCACCGTATACAGCCCCACTTCAACCAATATATATATTTATATATATATATATATATATATATATTATATATATATCTATATATATATATATATATATATATATATATATATATATATATATATATATATATATATATATATATATATATCTATATATATCTATATATCTATATGTATCTATATATATATATATATATATATATATATATATATATATATATATATATGTCTGTGTGTGAGTTGCATCATCTATCTATCTATCTATCTATCTATCTATCTATCTATCTATCTATCTAATATTATCAAGCTCAAATAAACCTCTAGCTATCTATGGATTCAAGTACAGATAACACTATATTAACATTTGTTCAATTCTTTAGCTGATTGTGATGTTTTGTTTTCTTTAAATTTAAGAGCAGCTAGAACAGCCACAGTAGGTTTGCAGACACACAATAAAAGCGGCTGAAGGAAATAATGTGGCGTGAGTTTATCAGAAAATAATATTGTGGTGAAAAAAAGAAAAAAGCCTGTGTTTTGTGGTCACTGAAAGATTGCTGATGGGTGCATAAATAAAGCATGCTGGAACATCTGTTCTTTGTTGTGCATTCAGCTTTTTAATGTCTTCAAAGAGCAGCTCTGACGCATCACTGACTACCACTCCCCATTCAAACTACATTTCACCAGAATATAATAAGCCTTTCTGGCAGTGATTGTGAGCTAAGAGTCCAGTCATAAGTGTTCTACAATTATATTTTTTAACTGTTTCTCTTTCTACTTATATATGGGGTATAATGGCATTATTGTACAGTAATAACACTGAATACTCTCAGCTTTTATTTTCAGCTTCAGAAATTTGAACAGAACACATTAAGTTTGGTTCTTATTTGCCTTTTGGTCTTAAAGGAAATTTACTGTAATAATACATAATGTTTTTACCCATAGAAAGTGCTAAATTTAACCTCATATTTATTCATTTACCAATGCTCTGTCAACATGAATTAATTTAGTGTGATGGTGCAAGCAATACATATATATATATACTGTATATATTCTGTAAGTTAAAAAAGCAGCTTGATTTCTAAAATAAAATCTGGCAGAATAGATCCGTTGCCACAGGCTATCAGGCTACACTCTCGTATTTATCCTCGGAACCACGGAAGCGTATGCTGTGGGAAGGTAGAGATGACATTGCCATGCATAAATATTTTTATGAGATTTTGTTGTATTAAAAAGCCTGTACAATTATATCATGGGGAGCACAAAGCTGTTAAGTGTTGCAGTAATCTGATGGCCTCTGTGAGCTCGTGGTAACAATTTCCTTGTTTATTTTTATTCTGTGCTTTTTGAGTCAAAGCTCTGCTATGTTTGAAAAGCAATTAGCTATTAGTAGGATGAATCTGGATTGAGCAAAAATTAAACAGCAAGGTTGGTGTACATTTTAGTTAAGTATCGTGTGCAGAATCACATTCCAAGTCTTTCTGAGCCATTAGTCATTTATAAAATATGTTGGACAGACATACATTTTTATACAGCATTTAGTTTTAACCTCCACTGGTATTTTTCGATTCACAACATATATAGTCACAACTATATAGAAATATAAATTGAAAAAAAAACTTCCGAAATATCATTTTAAAGTGAACATATCATTCACCTGAGTTTTCAACTGGTAGTTTAAAAAAAGAGCACTATTCATAAAGTGAGTATTTAAGTGCCAGTATTAGAGAAGAGATCTATTTCCCAAGCAATGTAAACAAAAGTGGGGTGGAACAGTGCATCATTGGGCCCCATAGCACAATTCGGATAGGGTTCCGGCAATGCTGCTTTAGCCTCCTGGGCGCCTGCTCTGTTTCTAAAAGATCAGAGTGAGGGGGCTCTGCTGAGTATGAGAGGTCCACTGGAAAAGGTCAAAAGGGTGTTACGCGGCGGATGAAGCCTCAGACAGAGTGTTGGGTCATCAGGTGCGGAGTGGAGGCACTGTACATTGGTATTCGATTGTACTATTGCACTTGGCTGGTATAGGTGGTGATGTGTGTGCACTGCAGCCACAAGTTCCTTCACCTAGTAGAACTAGAAAAAAGTTATACCTATCTGTATTTAGCCATGGAGCACAGCCTGTAGTGGGTTGCCGTGGTGTAGTGTCTTAGCTGTTGTCTGTAAGGGATAGGGTAGGGGATTAGTGCAGTGGTGGGAAGGTGGTCCATACATCTGGTTTGTTCTTTGTGTGCTGAGTGTTTTTGTAGTGTGGATGGGTCCAAATGCGTTTCACCTTAGTGGGTTCTGTTTTCCTCTGTGGGTTCTAAACACAGAACTCACTGAGGAAGCCACTTAACGTGGTAAAACGTGTTTGGGACCCACCAGCTTTGTACCTTGGGCTTTGCCGGGCCCCCTCATCTCCTCAACAATCAGTAAGCAACATTCCTTAAAAAGAGTGGATTCGATGCACCAGTGCACATAATTTTGCAGAACAGATCAAAAGCGAGATAGAGAGTGGTAGACAAGATAGATAGTGGCAGAGAGTGTGCAGTTTTAGGGGGGTATCATGCTTGTAGAGGGGCACACATCATCATCACCATTTATTTATATAGCACCAGCAGATTCTGTAGCGCTTTACAATTGGGAACATACAGTACTCAATACTGGGTAACACATAAAGACAGAGAGGTAAGAGGGCCCTTCTTACAAGCTTACAATCTATGGGATAATGATTTGATACACAAGTCTAAGTGCTACATCATATAGCATATTGGTCCAGCTAGAATGTAAAGGTAAAACGTTTTTAGTGGACTGTATGCAGGGAAGCAGAGAAGAGGGAACCAGGGCCCTGATCCTCTGCATCTGCCATGCAGCTGGCCCCATTATCTACATTGGCCCTGATGCACGTTACCTGCCGCTCCAATGGTAGTTCTGCCCCTGGCTGCATGATCAGTCGCACAACAATGTTGGTCAGAGAGTTGTCTTGTGTTAGCTGTGTAGAGGGTGGTAATAGGGTATGGTCATGTTGTCAACAGAAATAGAAATGGCAGGCAGCAAGCTTCTGTTTGTGGGTGGGAATATTATTAATTCTGTTTTTGAGAGATTGAGTTTGAGTTGGCGAGAGGACATCCAAGACAAAGTGGAAAAAAGACAGTCAGTAACGCGAGACAACACAAGTGCTGAGAGATCAGGAGACAATAGATAAATTTGTGTATCAGCTGCATAGAGATGATACTGAAATCGATTAGTTTTAAAAATAAAGTGTTGTAGATAGAGAATAGTAGAGGACCTAGGACTGAGCCTTGTGGTACTCCAACTGATAAAGGATGCGGAGTGGAGGTTGTTCCAGAGAATTTAACACCGAAAGAGCGATTAGATAGGTAGGATGAGAACCAGGACAGGACGGTGTCTTGAAGACCTAGGGATTGTAGCGCTTTTATGAGGAGCGAGTGGTCAACAGTGTCAAATGCAGCAGAGAGATGCAGGAGAATTAGAAGAGAGTAATAGTCTTTAGTTTTAGCTGTGATAAAATCATTGACAACCTTGGTTAGTGCAGTCTGTGTGGAGTGATGAGAGTGAAAGCCTGACTGAAGAGGATCTAATAGGTTGTTTGCAGAAAGAAAGCGTGTGAGGCGAGTGTAGGCAGTTCTCTCGAGAAGTTTGGAGGGGCATGGGAGCTGAGAGAAGGGGGTGTTAAAATAGATTACATACATGAAGCGCTTCCTTTCCTTGCACCAGATGATAGAAAGAGTTTGGCTCAGAATTTTTTATTCTTAGAATAGAAGTAATCACTGTGTGCTTGAATAGTGATAGAAAGATATCAGTAGAGAGAGAGAGATTAGAGATTTACAGAGGTGGCATGAGCACAGGAGACATTGACCTACGAGGGTATGGGACAGGAGGTAGAGTAGGAAGATAAGAAGAAAGTAGAAATTGCTTCATCATTTGTGGGGTCAAATGAAGAGAGGGTGTCAGAGGGTGCTACAAAGGAATTGAGCTGATTGCTTGTCGAGGGAACATATATCATTTCAAGTCCCACAGTCTCTGATTAATTTAAGTCATGAATGAGGATAAGCCGGTGAGTGTTTTAAGACAAAAATGGAAACAGTTTATTTTATTGAAATGAGTGGTATTAGAGTGGTAGGAGGTTGGACTTTGATGTGACAATTACACTATTGCAGTTTTGTCTCTTCACACACCATTGCAAACTTCTAATTTGTAGATGTATTTACTGAGAGCAGAGAGTAAACATGCACCTTGCTCAGCAGACCAGCTAGCGGTGTAAAACAAGGTGTTTTTTTAATGCTCTATGAGGTGCTTATGCTAAGTTGAACACAAATTACGTTGTTGGTGTATAATGCACTTTTTTACATCTGAGCATGCACACAAACCACTCATTTTGAAACTAGTTCTTTGTGTGCTTGCGCAGAAGTAAAAAAACCTTTTTAAACGCCAACAACGCAGTTAGCATTCATCTTAACATGAGCCCCTGAATGCGCTTCATAAATGACTTCCAAAGGTATTGGACTCCAAAGCGGGTTAGTTTTATAAAGTAGAGCAGAACATAACAGAAATATAACAAATGGATAATACTAGGCTCCACAGTATATAAATTGGATTACAAAACAAAATTGTAATTTCAATCCGGAGTGATTTGTTTACAGAGTGATGGGAAATCCTGGCTAAATGACACAGTTGGACAAACAGAAAAACACCTGATAACCACAAACAATAATGTTCATCTACTACAGCCGGAAACTGCATTCACCATCTCACTGTCCTAGACAAAGTAAAGAGCTGCTTTTAATTCTCACAACTTCCTTTTGTTTATTTGACTTGCTCCCTTGCCAGATATTTTTAAACTCCTATCAAATCCCACAATGTTTCACAAACTCTCTTTCCAACTGCAACATCTTTTACCCCCTGCATCACACCCCTTTAACCATATTGCCCCCTCATTAGGTCAATGAGAATTCAATAATTTATTTATTATATTTGCTGCTCAGCTGCAATATCCTAAACCAGTCGACACAAAATAAATACTGTAAATCTTAGAAAACATTTTCTCTACCTCACAATAATTCTGCTTTCGGAGCCAGTGATATATTACACTAATCTAGGTTTCTGTCAAAATTTACATGCCCTTTATTTTGATTCTGCACCCTATAGAGATCCTGCAAACATATCACCGGTCACTTATAAAAATCTTTAAATGTGCCCTTTGGAATGGACACTGTCTGCAACAAACTAACCCATACTTGCCGACTTTTCAAGGAAGCTGTTCAGGGTTGGGATCTGTCGAGGAGGCGTGGCCACGCAAAATGCATTTTTAGGCCCCAACCCTGTCAATCTTTGACAATTTCGGCTAATCGCAGCAGGGGGCGGGGCCATTATGGCACATTTATCCACGCCACCATCCACTTCACCAACGGAAATAGCTGGATCCAGGAGGTTTGCCTGCTTTCTCGGGAGTCTGGGTGAACCAAAAATTCAGAAGTCTCCTGGACATTCCGGGAGTGTAGGCAACTATGAACTAACCTCCATCCATGATCTCTTTCCCTCAAACAACCTCATCCTTCTGGCAATATCAGAGACATGACTCTCACAATCAGTCTAACCTGTATCCCTTTTAACATGCTGGTCTTCACTCACACATTCATTCCTGATAGCAGACAATGAGGTTTGGTCTGTATCTTAAAAGTCCTACCTATTCCATCACTCTCATTCCCATTATTTAAAGTACATCCTATTTGGATTTTCAGTCCCCCCCTCTCTACTTGTTGCCCATATGGATCACCCCAACAATTCCTTGAGCATTTCTCTGCCTGGATCCCTAATTTCTAATCCTTTGACGCCTAGACCATTCATTTTGGATGATTTCAAGATCATAGACTCTCCTGGACTACCAGTGGACCGACTCTTCTACTCATTGTAACAGTACCTACCATGATTTTGTTTTCTCACACCTTTGTGCAGATACTGATTTCTTTAACACTCCTTACCCTCTCTCAGAGCATCACTTGATCACCTGTTATTCCTCCTCCACCACTTTAATTGCTTTCCAACTGCAGCAAAACTAAGCATTCACACACCTGCAGAAATATCAGTTCTTATCATTGTCAATAACTTTGCACCTCTATTTAACAACTTCTCACTACATCCACCTGTCCTGTTCTGGCAGGACCACATCTCAATCACACCACAGCCACACAAAAGAAATGCACTGCCTTCAGAAACTTTGCCACAAAATACAAACGTTTCATAATTCTCAAATATACAGCTACCTATGACTTCTACCTAAATCTCTGGACACTAACAAACAGATATACTTCCAATATTTAATTTCAGCTGAGATTCTTAACCCAAAATGCCTCTTAAATACATTTAAATCTCATCTAAATCCTTCTTAACATATTCTATCCGATTACCACCTTCTACACAGGTCACAAAAAAACTGACATTTATTCTCTGTCTTTACTCAGACAACCTATTGACCTGTAAATGCTTTGCTTTCCCATTGCAATCTGGCTGAAGCAATATGCAATCCATGACACTTAACCTACATGTACCAAACTCCTGTTTTGCTATAGATTATAAGCAGGGCCCTCTTACCTCTTTGCCTGTTGGCTAATAGTCTCATTTTATTCTTTCCAATATGTTACTGTCTTACTGTCTGTAAAGCCACTTAGTGGATTCTGCAGACAGACTTTCAGAGCCTAAATGGTATTCCCCTATATAAAAAGAGTACTATTATGATATTTTAAAGTTTGTCTTGTGTAGGTTTTCACATATACATTTCTTTAAGTGGACCAGTAATGCTAACACTAAACTACCCAGGTGTATTTTAAATATAACATAAATTTTACATTAATTTATGGTAAGTTTTTATATTTTATCAACCTTAAATTTAAATTTAGGTGATCCTTACTGACTCTCCTCAGAAAACCCTGGTGAAGATCCCTAATGTTTGCACTCCATTTATATATTATCTGTGCACTTCCCTCTTTTAGTGTCCTGTATCTTATCATCTTGTATCTTATCACCAGATTCCTTTATTTCATACCTATTATGCCCCATATGTTTGCAAAAACAAATAAAATTAAATGTTTTTATTTTTTATTCTTTTACGCATAGGGTCCTGTATGTTATAGATATAACTAGCAAATCTTTGAATTATTGGTTTTCTAGCTCTCAATTCTTAATAACTCACAAAGCCTGGTTTGGGCTATCTGGGCTATAAATAACAGTATTAATTAATCATAGTTAATATGAAATACTTATTATTTGTAGTATAAAGAAAGGTTTCTGGCTACTAAGTCTAAGGGATAGAAGCAGCAATAGAATAACTTCAACAAAACCAACAATTGAGACTTAAATTATAAAGTTGTGATGATAGAGTCCCATTAATTAATGTGTAATCTTAATTATACTAAAGTAGAATTATCTGACTGAGAATAAATATTTGTATCCATATAAGTCATATAAGAATATCTGCTAAAATGTTAAAAATTCACAATCCTAGATTGCTTTTTGTATGACTGACATACTCCAACAGATAATGGTATCACTGGAAATTGTTACAGCTGTTGACCTTCAATAAAATCATGCAGTGTTCAGTTCTTTATTTCTTTTCAGTTGCAAGTTTCAGTTGATATTGTACTAAGATGAAAGAACGCAGATAAACTGGTGCAAAAATTAAGTGTGTCACAGGTGTCCTAAATGAGGGCATTCAGTGCCATGGAAAATGTAAAGCAAATAAATCCTTTTGCTATCTTTGGACTTGTACCTGTTGGTGATGAAAAACAATGGATGTTAAAAGTGTAAAAACCTTGTGCTTTGAATGTATCTGCTCTTTAGATCAGCTCTGTGCATCTATCATATAATCATCTTCCCACAAATTTAAAACAGTTACAAATGTGTGGAAGCAGTGGGAAGTTGCCAAATAGTGTTGAGGAGTGCCAGCACAACAGGGGCAGGCTGGGCTGGCGGCAGGGGGGCATTTGCATTTTTTTTTTCCCTTAAACTGTTCCTAATAGTCTGCAGAGTCAAGTCTTGGGCTAAAATTTGCCAGCCCTCCGCTGCAGCACACCAAACACAGAGTTGTTTTGAAGATCTACTTGATACCACCTCAGTTCAGCTAATTGACCCAGTAAAGACCATCTATCATTACTGTCAACTTTCATTGATGTTGCCATCTTTGTTCCACTTTTGGTAATCTTTACTACCTCTTGGTGACAACAGCTGCCACTGAATATCATGGAGAACAAGCGTCCTGCCTTTGTTTGCACCAGCGAGAATTGCAGCAAAGAAAAACACCAGGGACTCAGCTACTCCATATAGGCAGATAACTACAATAGTACTTGTGCAGTACACAACCTAAAGTCTTCTCTAGAATCAGAAGAATCAAATGCATTTGGCATGAATAGTGAAGGATTACTATGGTTGACATCAACTGACTGTTTCAAGATTTCTACAGTAACTGGTTCTTGTTTTGTGTTTCCTCCTTCCACTGTCACTCGTCGTTCCAACAGTGACACACCATTCACCAATGACTGCTTTATTGGAATGGAGGCCCCTGGGCTAAGGGGGCCTCCATTCCCCCGTGAGGCCCCCAATGTGAGCTGCCCGCAGCCCCCCAGTGAGGCCCCCCCAAGCACTTACCTGTCAGTGCAGTCCTCCTTCTGCGGTGCGCTGTAAGCTCCTTACTGAGGAGATCTCCTCAGTAAGCAGATTACTGAGCGGCGACGGGGACGGAGGACTGCACTGACAGTGCTCAGCAGCATTGATCGGGATGGGAGCGCCCTCACCCCCGGACCGATCAATAATGCTGCTGAGGACTTTGAAGGGCCCCCTGGATGCCCGAGGCCCCTGGGCTATAGCCCAGTTAGCACTAGGGTTAATCCGGCCCTGCATACAATAGCCACAAACATTTCCCCATCAGCAGCTACAAGTGTTATTCCACTACATTATGTATCTATTGTTCCCCACAGCTCTTAGATTGTAAGCTCATTTGGGCAATGCCATCTTTATCTTCTGCTTCATGTAACTGTATGTAATGGTTGTGATATGATCTCCTCAATGTACTGCGCTGTCTAATATGTCAGTGCTTTATAAATAAAAAGATAACAATATACTATATAATAATAATACTTTCTCTTTGCTTTTAACAGATTGTTTAAATTGTGATCTGAAATCCTCCCTAGGGTATAGTGTAGTGTATAATTATAGTATATAGTAGCTCTCTCATAGAACTCTAACATAGCAAACAAAATGGCAAAAAATTAACACTTGTGAACACTGCAGGCAACATTGAAATGAAAGTAAAGTGAATGTTTGTCAGAAAGTGCATTTGTGCGGATCCATTCACTTATATTAGATTATATTAGTTTTTGGACTATAAGAATTTAGACACATTTATGAGGCATTATTAATGCACAAATCAAAAGCCTGATTTAAACACTTGTGTGCACAAAGTCTTAACCACAAAAGGCTTGATTCATTAACGAATCCAAAACGAACATAATGTGTCCCAGAGATTGCTAAGCTTGCGAGCAGGGCTGTCTTACCTCTCTGTATGTATTACCCAGTATTGTTTTAATTCTGTTTGTTCCCAATTGTAAAGTGCTACGGAATCTGTAGGCGCTATATAAATAATTGTTGATGATGAATTGTGTGTTTTTTAAACAATGCACGGGCATATGCACTTCCATAATCAACGAGGAGAAGATCTGAACAAACGTCTTTTAATGAATACGGGTCTAGGTCTACTCTGCTCTAACAGACAAAACATTGCAGGATAATATGTGTGGAATATAAAATCAACTATTCAATTAATGTGACCTGTAAATAATATAGTCATTAATGACAAAACATTTAAAAGATGTGTATTTTTCCATTTGTTTTCTAATTAAATACATTTATGAGGATGGTATGAATATCTACTGTACATAAAATACATTTTTACAGTTGCTCCCAATAGCAAACACACGTTCTAGCATGAATACACAGCCGTCATCCCTGGTAATCGGCACTTACACTAGACCTGTAGCTAGTGCAAGTGATAGGACTGAAAATCACTTACCCTTAGATCATAGCTTAAATTGGATGCTGCTGAGTCGTTTACTACATTGAATACAGTGGCAGGTGGGGAGTTTGACTGGGGCGGTAAACCTGTCAAACCGTGTTCTAAGGCGAGCTCAGGGAGGACAGAAACCTTCCGTGGAGCAGAAGGGTAACAAATGTCTTGAAGAAAGGGCTACATAGGTCTTTGAGGGGATATTTATAAGTAATGCTTAGAAAAGGTATAAGGGTCTCTGAAGATGTTCATTTTAATTGGGGTGATACTACCATTCCATGAAAAAATCATTTGTTTCAGGCCAATAAACTTGATCTTATGGTTGCAAAAAGGGAAAAACCATTAGCTTTAAAAAGAAATACCAGGTTCTTAGTGACATATATTCCAAGATATTTAAATGTATTTGGTTGTCACTTAAATTGAAAATCAATTTCAAGCAGCTTTTTAGATCTGGAGGGGTAGGGCTAAAAAGAAAAGAAGGGTTTCAGTTTTGTCAGGGCTGATTGTGAAATCGGAGGGTTTCAAATTATTGGAGTTCCTATATATATGTTGGGAAGGATAAAAATTGGTTTGGAAATAGATAGTAAGATACCAGTGATCAAAGTGGAAATTTAGGAATGCTGGTATGGAATTTCCACTTTGAAATGAATGGCCAGGCACCCCAAAAGTTTAAAGTATATTCATATTATTACATGCTGGAAGGTGACTTGTGGAAAAAACGCTGTGATACAATATTGCTTACAGAATTTATTTTATTCATATTACCAACATGAACGTTGTTTATGGACTCAAACACTGTATATTTATGAATGTTGATTTTATGTACTAAGTTTTATCTGCAGTATATTAGATCTATGAATACACATAATTTTATTTATTTCATTAAACATAATTTTGTGTGCATCTTTCTATATATTGTTTGTTTCACATTAAATGTTTTATGATTATATATGTGGTGATCCGTGAGATACTCTATATTTTATATTATTTTATCAGGTTTTTAGCGCTCTATGATTTTTTTCTTTTTGAGGGAATCTCGATGTAAACATCAACTTTTTTTTGATCTGGAAGTAGTGCATGAAATTTCTATGCAACATTTGCAATTGTCTGTACATATTTAATGCCTCAATATTTTGTTTGTATTTTGCTTTTTGTAGCACAAGGCAGTGGTCATTAGTAGAATGTTCAACAGCATAGTAACACCAGGGACTGCTCCAAACAGGTTGGTAACCCTTCATTCGTTTAAAGAGTCATAAAGAAATGGTATGGTTGGCTAGTTTATTAGTAGTAGGCTGAGTTGGGGTGGTCAATGTTTAATTAGTTATAGGGTGAGTTTTCTGAAAAATGCTTCAGAAAAAAAAGCCATTGCGGAAGTAGAATATTATTTCTCTGTGTTCTTTGTTTGTTTACCACTCTTAGCTCTTAAGTGTATAATTTTAAAGCATGTGTAACACAATTTGAAAAAAATAAAAATAAATAAATGATCACCTTCAACTATGGCAAAACAGCAGTCCTGAAAACAAATAGATTGTAGACCTAAAAAAGCCTATTAAAAGTTCCAATATATTATAGTCGAGAGGTACTTTTGGGAATAAACAATGTAATACTTATGTGGCAATAAAAATTCATTACAGATAACCCCCCTCATCCTGTTTTGGAGAAATCCGATGCCAATGATAAGGATGACGTAGAGGGAAGAGGAGGATATATTAGCTATTTGCTTTGGCCCAATATCCTTGGAATTTTCAGAAATGTGTCTGTCTTTGTGAGCATAATCTTCTATATTGATCCATCACCATATAGGTACCCTACCTGTAATTGTTAATTTCAGACATGAGGTTTATCGAGAGCCCACTTTTGATTTATATTACCCTTTTACTGTGCATGATTGGAGTAGTCTTATTGGAAAATTAATAGTTGTTAACCTTGAAAAAATAACCTCTTCTGCAAAGATATTTAAAAATATTTATCTATATTATGGGGATTGAAATTTATCATAAGCATTGAAGCACCTAGTAATGTTTGAGCTATAGATATTTGGTATTTAAATGATTAATAACCTCTGCTGCTGAACTAACACAGGGGCTGATAATCATTTAGTGATGAGACAAAAAAGGATCAAGTTGATAATTGCAGATTGATAAGCAGCTAGCTAGTTATACTGATCTCTATAGGCACTAGATTACTGTAGGTATGTCCAACTCATCTTGTCTATTGGTCAATAGGAGCGTTAGAATTATCCCGGGATTCTTTACCTCTGAGACATGCGCTGATACATTTGGTCTCTGGTAGGAGCATTCCCTTACTTATTGTCAACAATATCCTTTGTATATACCCTTCCTTTTATAATACAAGATTTTTAATAAACATTCATATTAGACAATATCACACTAGATTGCCTTTTTCTTTTCTGCACACTTTCCAATGTGCGAATATCTATGTTGGAGATGAATGGCAATACATGGATCTTGCTCCGGTAATTTACCATTTTGGAAGAATCTCTTCGTGTATTCTGAATGCTGATATTATCTTACTATCTGGTAAGAACCCATCTTTTAATATGATTACGAAGGTGATGGTGAGGTGTTTATCACTTTGAGGATATTACCTGCACAGTGGTATTAGCGCTTCATTGGGAGCTCTTCATATTTGGAACTCATTATATACAGACTATACATTTGATACAGTTGTATCAGCATTTATGATAATGTAAATTTTGTTTTTGCTTTTGGTACATGTATGAATATCAATGAGCGCTGAATGTCCTGATTTATTACTATTCCACAGGGACTATACAGTTCTCGGTTTTTACTGTTGACAAAGTTAATGGCGGGGTTTCCTCTGCCCATGACTTTAACAAGTTAACATGATAGACTTGCTCTTTTCGCCATCTACCTAGTTGCCACACTCAGTAATTTACTTGCCCTATGGGATCTATTATCTTATAAGGACCTTGCTAATGTGCATACAACTTGCTTTCCTGAGTTGGTACTAGGACGAGTACCTTGTCACCTGGGTTAAAGGTGCGTAGGGTGGCTTGGGTATCATAATACTTCTTTTGCCATCCCTGCGCTTCCGTCAGATGTTGTTTTACCAATGGGCCGATCTGTTGTAATTGATCGTATAATTGGACCACAAATTGTAGTATATTTGGTTCTTTGGGACTTTGCTGTTCCCACCATTCTTTGAGGATGTCTAGAACTCCGCTGTCTCCAAAAGAGAAGTTCAAAGGGACTAAACCCTATTGATGCCTGAGGCCCCTCCCTTATTGCAAACATCAGATAGGGTAATAGGGTGTCCCAATCTCTTTTATCCTGAGCCACAGCTCGTCTAATCATTTGCTTTAGGGTCCTATTAAATTGCTCAACCAACCAGTCGGTTGGCGGATGATAAACCAAGGTCTGCAGTTTTTTGCGCCCCTTGCAATTTGCATAACTCCTTCATTAATCCCTGATCTGTTAGGATCTCTTTCGGGATTCCTAGTTGAGTGTACATTAACAGTAACTCTTTCGCATAGTGCTTGATTTAATATTCCTTATTGGAATTGCCTCAGGGTATCGGGTAGCATAATCAAGAACTACTAATACATATTGATGCCCTCGGGCAGACATCTCCAAGGGACCCACCAAGTCCATAGTAGTGCGCTCGAATGGAACTGGAATTATAGGAATGGGTATTAGGGGAGCTCGATATCTGTGGCACCAAGAGTTGATGAACTGTTTTATCCTGTACCACTGCCACCCTATACAACAGATCCCCTTTTATTATAAAAAAAGTTTCTCCCATGGGGAGTCTCTCAGCCTTCCACACTCCATTCACTTCCACCACATATTTATAAGCATTTTTCAAAGCAATATCATTAAGTTGGTCTCTTGCAAAGTCCTGGAGTGACACAGTCCTGGATCTTGGGGACCAATCTTCACTCTCTGGCAGGGAGTACATTACAGTAACAATATACCAAAAACATTAGCATAAAGGGGCAAAGCTTTCACTATAGTTAACACCTAAAACTGCCTAAAAATAGAAGACCACACTTTCTCTTCATTCATTCATTCCTATAAAATAGAAGTTTATTACCATACATAAAATTTAGAAAAAACATTTAACTTGTAAAGTGCCATGCAATAATTATTCCCTAATAATAAAATCCCTTTGTATGTAAAGGTCCTATACAGGTTAAAGTTATAGCCCTAAATCTCCATACACGAGGTTATTATACACAATTAGGCATCACCCACAATGCTCCATTCTCTGCGAGCATCATCGCTGATTGGTCCACAGCAGAAACGAATGCCCATGTCTGAGTGTATAAAATGACAGAGGAGCCTGTCTGGCGCAGAGGAATGTGAGAAGATGGCGGGTGAGGAGAAGGTGTCAGTGGGGGTTGCAGCTATGGAGACGGAGACAGAGTCAGAGATGGTGTTGGAAGGGCCAAAAAATTTTGAAAAAGTTAAGGTGGGGGAGGGAGATGCTCAAGAAGAGCAAAGAGCAAAGCCAGTGAGCCCAAGAGAGGTGGAGATGATGGTGAAAGTACTGGACCAGTATGACTACGAGATTAAAAAAAGTGAGTAGCACGTGTGGTGTACCTGTATGAAGGACTTTATGTATTTCATTCTAGTTTCACACAAAGCAATGCAAACGCCTGATTTGTAACATAGATTTTTTTTTTGTCACAACGAAGAATTAACGGTGAGAAGGCCAGTTTAGATACCACTGATACCACTAATGTAACACCTGTTATCAAACAAGAAAAAAATGATGTTGAATACCAAAATATGAAAGAAGTTATACACAAGGGTATTTCAGTGAACATGTGTAGACAACTAAATGCTTTGGGCACATACCTGTACCGTTATAATAAGCAAAATGGCGCCTGTTTTCCATAATATATGAAGGTTAAGCCCGCTATTATTGTGATTGTGCCACAGGGACCACAATATAAACTGATCTCCAGCAGTGTGCAAGGTGAGCAAATGAGACTATTTCTGATGTTGGATATAGATTACAGATATAGAAGTTTAATGGTAAACATTTTTAATTTCCTTGTTTCATAGGTAAAGAAGTAAAAGGGAATATAAACCCAAGCGACATCAAGAAAAAAATTAAAAACCTTGAGAAAAAATTTGTTGAAATCCGTACACTGTTTGGAACTGTTCTGCTACAAACCACTAGCACCTTTAAAGTGTAATACTATTCTTTTCATTTGTCATATTCTGTAATAAAAATGTTTGTACTTTTTCCTGCAATAAAACTGTTGCATTAACACTGTGTGGTTTATTCTGGGTATTTTACAAATATTAGTTAATAAAGGTTAATGACTTTATAAGTTTAATAGTTTATAAAGGTATAAGTTTATACAGTGTAAATATGAATAGGCTCCCAATATAGATGCAAAGAGTTACATAACACACGTGCTTTACACAAGTGTAATGGTCTGCAACCAGACAGGTGCAATACACAATTACACAAAACACAAGTCAGTGATGTGCGGATACCGCACCACATGTGACTGGTACAGGCATCACAAATTTACATAAACATGCCCCCAATGGATCCCGAGGAAGTATTGGAGGATTGTCGTGGATTGGTCGGAAATTTATACACACTACACAATGGAAAGGAGATTGGAACAAAAATATTGAACGGTACAACAAACCAAATGAGGCGACAATCGTCCATTTGGCCAGACTTTCGACCATCGTGTCACTACAAACACTGACTTTCGATTGAGCAGTCGTATGTCGGCTGGTTGAGCCAATTATTGGACGAAAACCCTGTAGTGTATACCCAGCTTTAGACTCAGATTCAAATAGAAGAACATCTTGAGATCCACTTTGTTTTGAATACGGTCTTAACTATGCTCAAATTCCATGCTCTGTTTTAAACCACCACTTCCATGCAAATTGCGTTCTGATTTGAATCAGGCCCATTATGTTAAGATGCTCTCAGTTTATTATATATAGACATACATTTAAAAGTGCGTTTGAGTAGCATCTTTTTTTCTCTGCAGAGATCCTGGCTAGAAGTATTGAAAGTCCAACAGAAGGTTTTTGAGGGACAGTATAAGAACCCATGGAACCATGATCAGAGCATCATAGAAGAAAATTATTTAACTTAACACTGAATTATCTTGTATTTTTGCAGTGATGGCAATAAAAGCACATTACATTTCACATTGTTCTTTCAATTGCCAATTAATGTTTGAGTATGTCATTTATTAAAATGTTAAAATCCCCAAATGCAGTCCCTTCATGCGGATTTGTACAAAAAGAAAACACACACAATAATTATTTAGTGAAATTATTGTCATTCGTTTTTCTATTTATAAAAATAAAATTAATTTCTTAAAATATAATGCAAATTAGAAACAAGTAAAATGGTTAAAATCCACTGAGGGCCTTCTTTGTTCTTATTGGGTTTAGTAATTGTGAAAATTAACATAATTAGGCTATAGTATTTAATAATCTTATTTTAACATTGTTAAAATATTGTCCTGACTTCACTAATTCCTTATTTTGACTCCTTGCAAACTCAGTCTGTTTGCCTGACTATTCCTTACTGTGCCACAATGTACCCATATATGTCATATATGGTCCTTGTCAGTCAGTGCTAAAATCGCTACTTAAGTGGTCTGTTATGAATAGAGCCACCATCTTATATACTTCCTCATGAGGGGACTCAGGCTTCCATTTTCATCTCAGAAGGTGTCCTTTCCTCCACCTTTATTATGTTCCCAAAGGGGTCTAGGAAAAGCTGTCTTCAACTGAGGAGGAAAAGCTGACCATGACCTTATATCCTGTATGCTTTCCTTGAAAAAATCCTCAAGATTATGCTTCTGACACCTCTATTTAACCTCTTTTAAGGGAACTTCACTACATTTCCTTCTTTCTTCAGCAATGCATGAACTAGTTCCTCATTGAACCAGCACTTTATGCTAATCAGAGCAATCAAGTAGCTTCTTGCCGTGTGTCTAATTTAGAGGAGATGTAGTCTCATTAGCAACTCATATCATTGAAGACTGCCATTATCTGCGGCCTTTGATGGACAACAACAGGTTTATCTGAGAAATTTGGCTCCAAAGCAACTCAGTTAGAGCAGACCATGTTTTAGCATCCATTACACAAGCAAACATTATCACCAGTGTATATAGTGCCAATCATATTACACATCGCTATATTGAGGATGTATAGTAATTCACATCAGTCCCTCTACCATTAGAGATTACAATCTGAATTCCCTAACACACAAACACAGATTAGTCCTGTTTTTTCAGAAGCTAATTAACCTACCAATATGTTTATGTTTTTGGACTGTGGGTGGAAACTGGAGTACCTGGAGGTAACTCACACAGGGAGAACATATCAACTCCTTACAGATCGGGCCCTGGTCGAAATTGAAACCATGACCCCAGTGCTCTGACCTCAGTGCTGAAAAAAGACACCTCCTTCTATACTTACTTATGAGGGGACTTACGCTTCAATTTTCTTCTCAGAAGGTGTCCTATTCTCCACCTACATTATGCTACTAAAGGAGTGTAGCACCTCCACACCAGTTTCAGCAGAGGTCTTATCTTCTATCCCCTTGATTGAGAAATGTCTGTCTTCACCTCATTTTCCCAAATGGATTCTGTGCTTCATGTTTTTACTGGAGGAGATTCTACCTTAATTCCTGTCTTCAAAGAAGTTCTTCCCCTCCAATCTAGTGTCAATGGAGATTCTGTCTTTCCCTCATGTTCCAGAAGAGATTCTGCCTTCTTTGTCTGTACTGGAGGAAATTCCACCTTGTCTTCCTGTCCTTGAAGGAATTCAGTAATGAGGGTGCCCAGCAGTCAGAGGTTTATGTAGGTGATGAGTTGACAGAGATCTGTGATGGTTCCTAGTCATAGGTTTATGCCTGTGCCCAGCTGCCTGAGGGCAGTGTTGCCCTGGCCTCTAGGGCTGAGGACCGTGCTTCTCTGGCCTCTGGGCTTGATGATCTTACTGCTTTGGTCTGCGGGCCTAGGAAACCCTGCTACCTTGACCTCTGGGTCTGAGGATCCTGTCCCAGTGGTGCCTATATTTGGGCAGTTATCTATTCCACAGCCTGTTTCTGATGAGTCGATGGCATGTAACTTTGTGCTAAAGATTTCCATCTGCTAGCAGTGCTTTATATTCAACTCTAGCTCCTGACTCATCTGAGTGCATGGCTCCGTATTCTGCCCAGTTGGTGCCTCACTGCTGTTATGCCCAGTTTATGTCCAGCAATTGTATCATGTATTTGGGGCCTAAAAAAAGATCTAAGCAAATTTCAGGCCATATGGGCATCCTGGTTTTTCAATTTCTAGCCCTCAAACAGAAGGAATTCCAGTATGCCTTCCTCTTTTGTAAAAAAAATCCTGCAGATGATTTTTGAAGGAGCACCGGACACGCCATAACATACATGATCCACCATTATTCAGTAGCTAATTCATAAAACACAAAGGCAAACATATCAATAGTATAACTAAGTTCAGAAAAGGTGTATTTCTCAAACAAGTTTTCTTCTGCATGATGTATGGTATTTGTATATAGTTAGTGAGGCATATTTGAATGCAGAACCTATCACAAGGAAATGTTTCACTCCATTGAAACAACATAATTGTATGTCTTGCTATAGTAAAGGTGTGGTGTGCGGCACTATCATCATGAACTTACTTTTGCTTGCACTCAAGACTGAAGAATGCTTCTCTTATGCTGGCACTAGCTCTGAAAGTCAAGGAACTGTATTCACCTTTCTTGTAAAAAATTCCTGCAGTTGCCTATGGAATCCCGGCACCTTGATAAATTCCTACATGTCCCAAAAAAACTTCTCCATCCTCCTGAACGTTCCAAATACTGTTAAGACACCAAATACATTTTTGAAACGTGACACAATTGCCTTAACTATAAATACATTTCCTTCTTCATTAGTAGCTGATGAATCAGATCGCTGACTAAGTAAACCATTGTAAGTAACCAAGTAAGCTAGCATGAGTTGGTCCTCAAGTAAATAGAGGTTACATAGGACTTTCTAGATGAAACTATTATTGCCATTGGGCAGTATTCAATTGTTAAGTCATTCATAGATTCCTTATGCCTGATCACACACTGCAATAGTCATCATTTATTTATTTATTAATTGTTATTAATAACATTTAGTTATATAGCACCAGCATACTCTGGAGTGCTTTACAATTGGAAATAAATATGGTAGTACCTGGGAATTAACAAACAAGTAAAGAGGAAATAAATAAGAGGGCAGAGACGGAACTAGTGAGCTGTGAAGTGGGCCCTATGCAGCGGGCCCCATTATCTCCATGGGCCACGGTGCACCGCGACTGCTGCACCAATGGCAGTTCTGCCACTGTAAGAGGGACCAGCTCGCTAAATTACAATCCATTGGAAACAGGAATTTTATACATAAGGTTAAGTGCAGCAGACTGCATATTGGTCCCACCAGATTGCAATGAGAAAATGTGTTTTGTGGGGTTTATTCGCTATCATCACTTACATAACCCTTTTCAGCTAGTAAAACATAATGGAGGCCTAACAATTAAAAAGAGTACCACATGTTAACCCACAATCTTAATAGCATTTGTTAACAGAGTTCACAGTAATGTGTCCTACATCTGAACTTTGGCTGATTATATTTATATAAAGCATATACTGTTTTCACCCAAAAAAAATCCTATTAGAAATTATTACTTTTTTTCAAACCACAGTTCTAAAAGAGAATGTGCAGTACAACAGATGTTTAGTTGTCTACGTTAAATTAGTCTGTGGCCTCAAACTAACTAACAGTGAACAGGTGCTTACATCATAAAACCACCGCCACATTTGGCAGGAATCTTGGTGGTTTCACAGAGACCAAAAATTAAATAGGCATGAAAATGAAATTAATGTTTCAGTACTTTGTTTAACAGCGTAAAACATCCAACATGTCCAACCAATAAATATATGGCCTACCTTTGCTGTCTACGTTTATATTAAAGTGGAATTAAACCGAATAAGTTAAGTATTTTAAAACTAAAATGTAAGATAGGAGATAAAGTTACAGTCTTGGCTATTCAGTGAAATTTGCCATCATAATGATTAAAGTAAGCAATACAGTGAAGTATATAGTGAGAGCAATAAAGACTATAAATTAAATGTTTTGCTCTAGTTATCTATTATTTATATGAGCTCCTTATTCAACTGGTAAAGAGAGTAACATTTGCAGTATACATTGCTTTGACAAAACAAGATAGCTTTGCCCCCACTATTAATGCGCCTCTTTCACACAGAAAATGGACATCATTATCATCATCAGTTATTTATTTAGTGCCAGAATATTCCATATCTTTACAATTGGGAACAAACACAGTAATAAAACATTACTGGGTAGTACCGACAGACAGATAGGTAAGAGGGCCCTGACAGTTTTATTTTTACTCTGCAATTTATAGTTGAGCTAGCACATGCCCCCTCACAACTCTAAATCTATCTGTGTATCTTAAAAATTCCCCCTGCAGTGCAACATGGTTCTGCCACAATGCAAATGTGCCCCCTTTTTTTGAGGCCCAATGTGTTTAAACTGTGTCTCCATGCATATATCACTATTATGTCTGTAAAGTTGTAGTCTCCCTGGGGAAAAACTGATTCTGCAAAGACGATTTCAAGTGTGGCCTGTTCCATAGATGTGCTAAATGCCGGCCCTTGCAACTGCTGGTAGCAGGACTATGCACATAAAGGACCGTCTAACACCAACAGGAAGTGCTGTTAAGTATGGAGCTCTGGATCTCACTAAAGGATTGAAAACGGTTAATTCATGGAAGTTAAGTTACTTATCAGTTATGCTTGTTATCGCCATACTTTGTGGAGCCGACATGGAGTCCATGAGTGAGAGAGCAGCAATGAGCCCCTGTCCAGCCACCGAGAGATAAGGGATGCCAATCAAGTAGCCAGCAGAGTTAGCTCCCTCCTTGTACCCAGAAGCCACATGTGTAGGAGACAGAGCCAGGATAAAATGCTGTGCCAAGAGAACAGAATGATCACACAGAGTTACAACGATGATATCATGGACGCTGGATGTCAGGACTAGCTAGGGGCTAAGGTTCTTGCTAAACTGATCAAAAGACAGAGGCTACAGTAAAGTACTGCAAGGACCAGCCTTTTTCTCTGTAGATCTTATGGATCTGTGTGCCCACCGAAAACAGAGTGGCAGCTGCCATGCAGGCAGTGTCAGGAGGGGGGCCTCATTTGCAACAAATTGATCCTGAATTGGAAACCCCAGAATTGGCTATAAGGAAACCGTTATCATCTTGCATTGTATTCCCTGTGTGTTATGTTACAACTGCTATAGTGTGATTGATTTAACCCTTTCATAAAGGTGCTATAGCTCTGTTGGTTATTTGGGTTAAATAAACTTAAGCATCCTGTTTTATATGCACGTTATTTTTTAATAAATAACTAGTAAAGTGGGAAGGAGCTGGTACCCTTCTCTGGCTAGCATGGAGGGAACTGGTGCTCTGATCTCATCCTTTATTAGATTGGCTCATCCATTCATCCCCTTTCTATACCTCATAACCTTCTTGCGCCCCCTCTGAAACTGCAGTATTAGAACCATGGGGTATGAGTAGTCAGCAGCATGAGTTTAAGCTCCCTGCTCTATGACAGCTGATATCACATGAAGCCTGCTGAAGGGAAAGGATCTGTGATGATCCCTTCCTTTCTGCAGTGCGTGGACACCACAGGAGGAGGCAGTGTCGGACTGGGGCATGAAGGGCCCACAGGGGGAATATAATGGTAGGGGACCATCAGAGGAGGTGTGGCCATTCACTAGAGAGGCGTAACCAAACTAGGGTGTGGTAAGCCCATGAAGGACAGCTAGCACCATAATGTAGTATATAAAGAATACGCAGTCTTGACCTGCCCCTTAGATTGGGCAGAACAGTCACCAAAAATCTGGACTGTCCCACTAGACTCAGAACATATGACAGACTATCCTGCTCTCTCCTACCTGTTCTTGTCACTTTCACCACCTGTGGCTGTTGGTTTCTTTAGTTGCGGCTTATCTGGATCCTGGAATGTTGGGGGCCCTATTTGGAAAAAAAATGGGTACGTTTAGAAAATTCCAACCACCCCCGGTGTTAAATCAATAGGACCCATAATTAATACTTAGGTCTTCCTCCTGCCCCAACATTACAGTGATAGTATTCCTATTTAATACATAAACCTATTTCCCTCAATCCAAACAGCCCAAGCAATAAATTAATAGCATTTAATTATAATAAATATACCTATTTTCCGCAGCTGTCACTACCACTAAATAATTTATATTCACATTTAATAAAGATACCTCATTCTCCCCAAACTCACCACATCTTAAATTAATAGTCCCCACTATAAAATTAAATTGCCCCACCATCACCCCACAAACAATATAGCACCCATTAATTAGCCACCACCTACCTCACACACACTACATTGCCACAAGCCCCCTGTGTCATCACATACACATTACTGTGCCCCTTCATCACCATGCTTATAATTAAACTGCACCCTCCATGCTGCTTTTGCTCCCCCTTCACTTGGCCCCCCTTCATCACCCTGTGCCATGCTGCTTTTGCTTCCCGCTTCTGATGGCCCCCCTTCATCACCCTGTTTCATGCTGCTTTTGCTCCCCCCTTCATCACCCTGTGCCATCCTGCTCCCCCCTTCACTCTGTGCCATGCTGCTCCACCCCCTTTCTTCACTCTGTGCAATGCTACTCCCCCCCTTTCATCACTCTGTGTCATGCTGCTCCCCCCCTCCCTTCATTACTATGTGCCATCCTGCTCCCCCCCTCCCCTTCATCACTATGCACCATCTTGCTTTCCTCCCCATGCCTCCGTTCCTTTTCTTACCTTCTTCTTGGCTTCTTTCTCTCCTCTTTTCTTCTCTTCTTGTCTTCTGTCTTCTATCTTCTTTCTTGCTTGCTCCTCTCTGCGCCTCTCCTCACTTAATGTCGGGTCGTGACTGACTTGATGACGTTACACCTGGCATTCAGTGTGAACGGAGCAGAGAGGCGGGGCGCCGTGATTACACAAATATTATTTATTTTTATTTTTTTAAAGTACCCGCTCCCCCCACCAATGAAGAGAGGAGCCATCAGGCATCGGGGCCCACTGGGGGATACCCTGGCTCTCCGGTGGGCCAGCCTGACCCTGGAAGGAGGTCAGCCCAGTGGTGAGATAAGTGTGTGTGTTGTGGTATTTATTGAAGCAATTTGTAAATGTGACTGTGTGGAGATATTTATCAATGTAAATTGTGTGTTTTCAATGTCATGGCAGACAGATCCATAAACAGTTAACCAGGCCAGGATCGCAAGCTACAAGAGAACAAGTAGGTTGGTACATAAGGAATTAGACTGATTAACAAGGAGCTCTAACAACGTATAGTCCAAAGCCTGCTACCACATCTCAAGTTTTAGGCTATGCAAGTTTAAATAGAGGTACAAGTGACATCACAAAAGTGCACCTGAACGTGTGCACTCACCAGAGCGTCCATTAACCTAGCACTCATACATAGGCATACTTATAAGGCAGACTTGCAAAAAGCAAAGCGAGAGGCAGGGTGAACAGGAGCATAGGTTTGAGAAGATGATGTAAATTTAACATGACTAAAATAGAAGAATGCTTTCACCCAAGAGCAATCTTCAGGCTCATAACACCTCCTGTGCACTAAACAGATGAGCTTACAATGGCAAGATGTAACTTATTGTTGCCCGTTCACAGTCAAATATTTTGGTGAACTACTGTAGAAGAGAAGTGGTTACTGACAAGAGATTGCAATGGGAAGACTTGGAACACATTTTGTATTTGCAAAGAAGGCGGCAATTTGATTAAAAAAGAAACATGGTTATAAGGAACAATGAAGGGTGTTATGGAAATACCCATCACAAATTAATACTTCACGTAGTCTTCACCTATAGCATTCCTTGCATAATGCTACATGTTTGCAAATACTCGGTTGGATAGGGCTTTACCCATAGTAGTAGGTGCTTATTAACATTAAAGTGTTTGAGTAATGGACAGGACACTGTAGAAGACCAGCAGGCGCAGTATAGTAACAGTGATAAGATGGTAATACTGAAAGATGGCGAAAGATGGCAAGTTAACTGACAGGCAACATGCAAGTAAATAGTAAACAGTATATAGTAAGTATATCATGATTGAATAGATACACTCTGTAGTGTATAGCACTTAGTGGGTGGCTTAGAAACCACAATATGGACCCTCAATGCTACTTTATGTGCACAAGTGCACCCACTTGTCCAGCTAGTCCTTGTTAAGGTGCACGCCCACATCAGCTCCTTAGTACCACCCCAGAAAATCAATCCGCACAGAGCTTTGTGAGTTTGTGAATGAACCTGAAAATGCCCAAAGGGTAAAGAGAAAAATGTAACTTGCAATCCCAACCTACTAATAATTTCAGACTAGTAGATTTTTAAAGCAAACTAAAGTACTAGACAAATGTTACATTGTGCTGCTTGTGATAAGTGCTGGTTTGTATTTATATATCTCATGCTTACAATGTGAGAATGTACTTGAAACTACAGTTGCAAGCTGGTAATTTCACACTTAAGTTCAGTTCAAATATGTAAACATGAGCACCATATAAATCCCCTTGTGCAATGAGTGATTTTAATGTCTGTGACATTAATTCGGTTATTACAAAAGAAGTATATGTTCTTTCAGTTTCATATGTGGCATGCATTTAGGAATACTGCAAAGCTTAATTTAATGCATAAATCTTAAAGAAAAATAATAATAAAAATAATTTCAGCCAAACTGTGCATAACAAGGCATTGGATAGTGCCTGAAAAAAATTGCATACAAAAATATCTTGAGACTCAATGCCATTTGAACATAATAAACACCTTCTGGGAGTTCCATAGTAATTACTGCAAGAAAAATAATTTCCATCTTGTTGCTAACTATGTTGGGTTTGAAGCCAGTGCCTAGATTATCCTTAAATACCTTTTACTTCTGGGAAATCTAAATCTAACATTTTGTGACATCATGCTTGCCAGTTTAAAATTATTATTATTGTTATTTAAACATTCACACATCTGAGCACTCGTTCTAGGTGCCTTACAAAAGTGAGATTGTGGTGCCTAGCGGTACCAGCATTGGCTATAGTAATGTCTTTCGAGATAAATTGCTATAAGGTAACAACAGAGCACTTGCTACTATGACATTTTTACTATGCTGTTAGTCTAGTCATCAATATTATTACCATGTAGCCATTGGGAAGGAAAGGTTTAGGGCATCAATGTTCAGAGGAGAACTGTTACATTCATTTTCAGTTTTCTTTCTACATTATTTTCATTTTGTTACTTTTTTGTTGTTCATGCTTTAGTAAATTCCTCTGTTCCTGTCACTCATTTATCTAGTTAGTCAACAGCAATCAACACAATTTCTAAAGGAAGGATATAGAAGAAGATGAAGGATCTTTCACTTGCAAAACCATGGCCCAGGAGGAGGAGGATGCATTAAACAATGGCTTAATGCTATAATTCTGTGCAATTACAAATGAGCTGATATACAAGTCGCGTGATAGATGCTGCTTCTTTGTACTGTTCCAGACCCACAGAGTTGGCCAGAAAATTAGAACGCTGTAAAACAAGTGAAAAGGAGTAAAAAACAGCACGATGCATAGAAAAAATAAATTTATTTTATTATAAAATTGATGATCTATAGGACAACAATAATTACAATTTCACAAATCTATCATGAAGGCAAATACATTGATTAGTCTTATATCTGTCTTTTGTAGCTTGGTTGAAAAGTTTATCTCTGTATTTTCTCCAAACAGCTATAGCAACCCCTAACAGAATCTAATCTAGGACAAAAAGCTCAATTGATAAAGTACAGCATGTAAAGCTGGGTACACACTACAGAAATTTCGACCAACTTTTTATGCCGATCGATTTTACATGCGATCGATGGTCCGATTGCTCGGTCCATGGACTGCATACACACTAGCCTTCTTTAGGACGATAAAGGGAAGAGCGGATGTCCCTTTAGCGACTTTTTACAGCCATGTTGTCGTGAGCAATGACTAGTTTCGTACTCACTGTTGTGGATCGGTCGGAAGTTTATACACACCACACAGCAGAAACGAGATTGGAACGAAAATATTAAACGGTACGACCAACCAAATGAGGCGATAATCGTCCATTTGGGCAGACTTTCGACCATCGTGTCACTGCACACACTGACCCGACTTTTAAACGAGCGGTCGTATGTCGGCTGTTTGAGCCGATTATTGGACGAAAACAGTGTAGTGTGTACCAAGCTTAAGTATTGCTTGCTGTGATATAATTGTCTTATCTTTGACTCGACGACTAACAAGCGGATCACACAAAATTCTGGCTTTTCACTATCCCAGAATGATACAAGACAGAGAAGTATCATGCTCTTAAGCATATGCCTACTTGAAAAGAAGGAATATACAGCATGCTAGATGGACTTAGTTTAGCATAAACGGTAACAATTTTTTTCAGGTACATTATTTATCTGAATAAAACACAAAGGACATCATTTACGAAGTGCCAAGCAGCTGCTCAATAGTGAAAATACAGCTTTGGATTTACTGGATGCCTTACTTTACACAAATGGAGGGGAGCACAAAAAAACACACTTCTCCTTCCTAGAGGCTACAAGTGGTTTTCAGAGGCTCCAGGATAAAAAACAGGGGTCTTATTGATCCCCATTAAAAATGAAGTACCTACACAATACGGCCAACCTCTATAAAATAATTATATCCAAGAATAACCCAGAATCTCCTTCCCAAGCCAGAAGCTTTTTCTCACAAGTAACTTTGAGCTATTATCACTTTTCATCTGTCAGCTTTAGTGTACATGTGAGTATTTTCTTATGAGGGTTTGTCAGGTTCTTGTCTGTTTGACATTTTTCCATTTGGACAATGACAAATCAATAAAATAAAAAAAGAAAAATAATTCTTTATTTAATAAAATAGTAAAGGAGGGGTTTTGGTTAGAGATGCTCAAGCTCGGTTCCCCGAGAACTGAACATACCCGAACTTAGCAGATCCAAATATCGAGCCGAGTAGGCTCGGCACTTTCGCGCTTTTTCGGAATTGAAAACGAAGCAAAACGTCATTGTTACGTTGTCGGATCTCGGATCTCGCGAGTTTTGGATTCTATAAGTACCGCAATCCACGTCGATCCAGCACCATTTCACAGAGGGACACGGAAGGGGTAGCACAGCAACATAGGTAGAATAGAAATAGGAGGGGGTAGAAGTGTTCTTCAAAGTCTAAAGTGACATTCAGGAGAGCTCCATTGCTCCATTGCTAATTGTCGTTGCTGAAATACAAATACTAGGGCAGGCTTGGTCTTCTAAATCTGCAGTCCCATAATGTACAGTGTTATATAGGTAACACACAAAGAGGAGAGCTCCATTGCTCCATTGCTAATTGTCATTGCTGAAATACAAATACTAGAGCTGGCAGGCTTTTCTTCTGACTTTGCAGTCAAATTGTACGGTGTTATATAGGTTACACACAAAGAGGAGCGCTCCATTGCTCCATTGCTAATTGTCATTGCTGAAATAAAAAATTATAGGGCTGGCAGGCTTTTCTTCTGACTTTGCAGTCAAATTGTGTGGTGTTATATAGGTTACACACAAAGAGGAGAGCTCCATTGCAAAATTGCTAATTGTCATTGCTGAAATAGAAATTATAGGGCTGGCTGGCTTCGTCTAAGACTGCAGTTACATTTTACGGTACCATAGCTTACTCAGACACAGGAGAGGTGGCACGGTTCAGTGCTGAAACAGAAATTGTAATAATAGGGCTGTCAGTGTTCCTAATAGTCTCCAGTGACATTCTACTGTGCCATAGCTCATACAGAAACTGGAGGGGTGACATTGTTGTTGTCACTCTCCAGTCTCAGTCATGTTACTATTCCCTCTACCTCATTTGCTAAAGCCATTGTTCAAGTGCATAGTGGTTTTACGTCAGGGAAGCAAAAAATGAAAATAAAAAGCTTGTACCTTTTTAAAGAAAAAAAAACCTCTCTAACAAAGGTGAAAGTTTACCTTAGAAAAACAGAAAATTGCCAAGATGCCATTCTACCCAAAATATTACCAAGCATACCAGCATCAGGTAGCTCCCTTCTCTTAGCTAGATTTCAGCACCTGCAATCTACACTGTCATCATATTCACCCTCATCATTGTTTACATCTTCCTCAAACAATACTAATTCATCCCCGCTGGAATCCACCATCACAGAAGTCTGTGTACTTTGATGTACTTGCCGATAATGGCCTTCCTCATGAGATTTGTAGTTCATTTTATGGCAGAGCTGTCACGATTTTTGAGCAATTCTTTTAGACCAGCCCAAATGTCAAAATGTTGTGCTGACTCATGTGCATCACCACTGGGTGTCTTGGGAAAGCTTAGTTTTTTCAGTTGAAGCAGTTGGCAGAAAAACTTAAGGAGGAGATGTCATTGTGTCATGTACCACTTGAGCTGTCAGCCTGCTGACCAGGAGCTCATTGCATCTCTTGTGATCTGGGACAGTGGGAAATAAAGACATAGCTCTTAAACCTTTTTGTTTCATTTCCTCCTTCAATTTCTATAGCTGCATCTCAAAAAGTTAGGAGAATCACTTGACTCAAGCTAACAGTGTCTGCACTCTCTTCACAGGTGACTACTTCGCTAGACTAAAGTACATTCCCCCTCAAATTCTATGCTTCTTGCAGTTGCTGCATTCTCCTACATGCTGTTGCACAATCCCGAAAATGACCCTAAATTTTTCAGGACATAGACAGCATCTCCTGCATGTTATTGTCATTTTTTAAACAGTTCTGTAATACCAAGTTGATTGTGTGAGCAAAACAAAAAATGTGATGGAATTTCCCCCGCTGTAATGCTCTAACAATATTGGTTGCGTTAGCAGAAATCACATATCCTCAGGAGAGTCCAAGCAGGATAAGCCATGTTGCAATGACATCCCTTTTTCAAACAGGTTGTCAGCGGTATTACCTCTGACCTGCGCCTTGTCTCGTCTCTGATAACCACCTCTCACTCCCGCCTTCAAGACTTCTCCTGTGCTGCTCCCCACTTATGGAATTCCCCACGGCGCTCAATCAGACATTCCCACAGCCTTCAAATCTTTAGATGCTCTTTGAAAACCCATCTCTTTTTTAGAGGTGACCTTATCCTCGATAACACTATTCATACTAATGCACCCTCACATCTATCCCAATCTCCTCTCTGAGCCACACTCGCTCCTCTTGTTTCAGCTGTGCCCTCTTACCTTTAGAATGTAAGCTCTCTAATGAACAGGGTCCTCCATACCCTTTATTTTGATGTCTCCATTCATTTTGCCTGCTTTGTTTGTGCTTGTTTTACGTATGTCTTGTTTTATGTATGTCCTTGTCTTCCCTACTGTACGGCGCTGGGGAGCACTGTGATGTCTTACAAATCTATGATATTAATAATAATAAAAATAATAATAATATGCCTCTTAGTGAAGCAGATGATACACAGAGTAGCCTGCCTCAGAAAAATGTGACGTACTTGGGTTCATGCTGCTGCTGTTCCTGCTGGTGAAGGCGAATCACCAACCCAGTGGGTTGTCACAGTCATATAATCTTTAGTTTGCCCAGTTCCGCTTGTCTACATATCTGTGGTCAAGTGACAGTGGGTAGAATGGCATTTTGTAGCCCAATAATTACATTTTTACGAACCTTCTGGTAGAGGTGAGGAATAGCTTTTCTAGTAAAATGGTGTTGTGATGGAATTTGGTAACAGGGACACAAGACCTCAAGTAATTGTCTAACACCAGCTGCATTAATAGTGGCTATTGGACGCAGATCTAATACTAGCATAGTCGCCATGGTGTCTGTGATCCGCTTTGCGACTGGGTGACAGCTTTCAATCTTTCTAAGGATTGTTTAACAGTCAATTGTTGTAAACTTCTAGTAGACTTCTTGGTCTGCTTCTGGGTTGAAGAGCCACCCCCAGCAGCAGGAGCAGCAGCAGTGGGCCTAACGAACAAAAATTCTAATGAAGAGTCCTGGATAGGGGAGGAGTCATCTCGCATTAGCAACTTGGATGCAGGACTAACTCCGATCACTTGTTAAGATATTGATGATGAAGGTGTTGGGGATGTAGATTGCAGGTGCTGGGATCTAGATGAGAAAAGGGAGGTAGCTTATGCTGGACTGCTTGTTGTTATTGGTTTAACATAAGTTTCTGATTTTCCCAAGAGCTTTCCATGAACTCGCTTCAAATGGCGTAACATAGATGAGGATCCTAGATGGTTAAGGTGCCTACCTGTACTGACTGTGGCTTTGCAAACGCTACAAATGGCTAGACAACTGTTGTCAGGATTTGGGTAAAAATAATTCCACACATAAGAGGTGGATTATTGGTCTTATGCCCAGGCATGACAAGGGCCTTCTTCTTATCACTGGCAAGAACTGCTGCAGTCTTTGTTTGAAAGTGTATGAAAATAATATTGTGACCTGTGAGGTGGTCAAAATTGACTGCAAATGACTTTAAATTAGTGTTGTTGAGGTTAATAATGTAGTAACAAAAAAAGAGCAAAATTATGTGATATTAGCATATTTTAGTAATTTTCCAAAAAATACAGATCCAAAACTAAAACACACGAGGGCGGTTTTGCCAAAATCAAAACACAAAGCTAATCCAGATCCAAAACCAAAACCAAAACCAGTTCACGAGGGTCAGTGAGCAGCTCTAATTTTGGTAGCCTTTTATTTAGTTAAAGGTAATTTTAAAACTATGGGGTTTTTCACTCTTTTGGTATTTAATCCACTTGGAGGGGGCACACCTTTTTGCTTCCCACCTCATATAGATACTCCAGCTCTGGAGCTGATGTTCACTATAGTAGGGGGGAACCCCAAGGCCTTAGTCCCCTGCTATAGTGCAAATCAGCCCAAGTTTACTGGGGCTGGTAGAGGATTTGAAGTGGGGGTAAACTGTCTTTTTTTTCTTGTACACAGTGCCCTGAGCATGGAAACAAATGTAAATAAGACTAAAATGAGCAGTTAGCAGGAAAAAAGAAAGGTTTATTTCAGTGAAAGAAAAGGTAGCAGTTAAGGAATAGGAGTTTGGACTTTATTTTTATTTATATGACCTATATTGAACCTCCTAAACAATTTTCTGGAGTCGCAGGGACCCGAAGACAATGTTTAAATAAATGCACATTTAAAAAAAAATCAGTATAGTTGACCTCTACCTTTTTAACAGTTTTGGGGAGTTCTGCAGCAGCCTTCAACACTACAAACATAGTGTGGCCTTCCCTCTTATTTGGAATCTTTATACCTGTGATGCTATTTCTAAGTGGACAAATTTGTATTATTACTTACAGTGGAGACCAAAGCCAAACTTTCACCAAACTTATGTAGAAATAGAAGCATGCAAAAAAAGTGGACTTACAGCAATATGTTTATTGAGGCACATCTCAAGAAGCATGTAGCTCAAATACAGTAATATGTCCATATGACGTATGTCAGTCATACCAGTGTGTATACTTACATCCCACAATAGTGTACAGATGTGGCTTGACAGTGTTTGTCGTAGTACCCAATATGTACACAATATAATAATGTAATGAAGTGTCATTTACACAAGAGGGCACAGTGCCTTCGCAGTTATTAATGAATGCAATTGTCGCATTTTCCATATAAACTTTAATGAAATACAAACACAAATTTTCAGAGTAATTTCCTAAAAGTCATAAAGAATTAATTACTTTATGGAAGTCTTTATAAATTACACTTAAAGTTCGATCTCATGATGAGTTAAACAGGGGGACCCTTCCTCAATAAATTTGTTGTACTTGTCATTCAAAATGCTTGTGATTGACTCTAGGTCAGTGGGGGGCAACAGGTGGCCCCAGGGCCACATGCAGCCATACAAACCTTCCCCTGCTGTCCCTAGCTCCTGCTTTATTATCATATTTGTTTGTTATAGCCTGTGACACAAGTTTAAAATGCACGTTGATATGTTATTACAGAGAGGTGTCTCTTTCTTTGATTAAATGTATTGTTTTTAACTTAGTAATGAGATTAAAGGTGATGTGTGGACCTTTTAAAGGTTAGAGGACTGCAGTGTATCAGGTTGCCTATCACTACTCTAGGTGGTAAGTTTGCCAATCCTTATTGATTACCTTGACCAGATCCAGTGCATTCTCTGGATATTACAGGTATAACCACCCCAATGCGCCCTTTTTATTCCCTTCTACACCGCCTCATACTGGATACCCCCAAGCAATCTTCAATCTTTATCAAACACCTTTTGACTGCTACGAATATGATGATAGCTTCAAATTGAGAAAATGTGAAAGCACTATCTCTGAGAATACCGTCAGATAAGAATTACATTTATTTACATTTACCTCTATCTCTCCCTCACTAACATCTGCCTTCTTCTTTCTGCTTCAAAGTTTAACCCAATCATTAATAATTTATGGGTTGTTCCTTAACATCATTATACATACCTTTGTTGCCTTTTATTTTCTAATTGTAACATTTAAAGAACATTCGTGATTTTTATGTACACCTCCCCTTATCTTATCTGTAATTGTTTAACAAAAACTTTTGATAACATTTTATTTTAAAAAAAAAAAATTAAGTGGGAATCTTTTTTCCTGCAGTAGTCAAAATAGAAATGTCAATTAACTAATGCAAATAGATGGCCCTAACTTCATAAACTATATTTACAATGATAATGAGTTAAGTTATGCACAAGCTGTCAGTCAGAAAAGCTAGACTGCTCTGATACTCATCATCAGCATTGCATATAGTTACAGCCCTCCGGTACCCAGAAGAGATTTACCAGACAGAAATATCTGTGGGGTGGCGTACAGAACTAAAAAGGTCACAATTATGTGAACACACATTTATTGAACTTAGCCTATGCTTCCTTGTCCCTGTATGTTCCCATTCTGCCTCTCTGAGTGTAAGGGGATACAAGACAGCGATATGCAAAAATCTTTTTACGGACATATGTATACACAATGTTTGTGCATAATGTCTATGCCCAACTCTAAATGAGCCCCATATATAGTATTTATGCACATGGCAGAATATATACTATTAAACTTTGCTGTTGATTATGTATGGTTTATATATGGTTTGTGTGAACTGTTTTAGAATTGACATTTTAAGTTTCTCATGTGTGGTATCAAAGTATTGGGAAGACGGAAAATTTTAAATCCATGTTATATTTAATCACTTTATTTTATTTGTACAAATGTTTAGCTAAAAAATGAGGAAGCAGGTTTATGCTTTTTCTTTTTAACATTCTAACTTAAAAAGAAATGTAAAATTCTGTTCAAGTGAGATGTGAACAAAAAAACTGACCTAAATATTCACTACTAGGGGATTTTACCAATGATTAAAAGAAAAACAAAAAGTCCCTAACAGCATGCAATTCACGTGTACACACTACACACATTTTACAAGATTTACCTTCAGATCTGTGCTCTTCATCTGTCATAACCATCGGCTGAAAAGATCTTGACTCTGCACACTCCATAGAGATCTATGGACACTGCTGGTCATAAGTGTAAACACACTCAGTGTCGGACTGGGGCATGAAGGGCCCAACAGGGGACTGCAATGCTAGGGGCCCACCAGAGGGGGTGTGGCCAACCATCATAGAGGTGAGACTAGACACTAGAGGGGTAATGGTCAGCCCACGAAGGACAGCTAGCACCATAGTGTAGTATATAAAGAATGCAATGTGTATATAAAGAGTACACAGTCTTGACCTGCCCCTTAGATTGGGCAGAACAGTCATCAAAAATCGGTATTGTCCCACTAGAATCAGAACATTTGACAGACTGTCCTACCTGTTCTTGTCACTTTCACCACCTGTGGCTGCTGGTTTCTTTAGTTGCGGCATGTCTGGATCCTGGAATGTTGGGGACCCTATTTGGGGAAAAAATGGATACATTTAGAAATTCCAACCAGGCCCAGCGGCGTTAAATCAATAGGGCCCACGATAAATACTTAGGCCTTCCTCCAACCCCAACATTAAAGTAATAGTATTCCCATTTAATAAATAAACCTATTTCCTTCCCTCCAAACAGCCCCAGCAATAAATTAATCGCATTTGCGTATAATAAATATACCTATTTCCCGCAACCACCACTGCCATTAAATAATTCATATTCTCATTTAATAGAGACCTCATGCTCCTCAAAGTCAGCCCCATATTCAATGAATATCCCCCAAACCACCCCATTTTAAATTAATAGTCCCCACTATAAAATTAAAATGCCCCACCATCACCCCACAAACAAAGTAGCACACAGACTACATTTCCATAAGCCCACTGTGCCATGACACACACACTACATTGCCACAAGCCCACTGTGCCATCACACACACACACACACACTACATTGCGACAAGCCCCCTGTACCATCACACACACACACACACACACACACACACTACATTGCGACAAGCCCCCTGTACCATCACACACACTCCATTGTCACAAGCCCCATGTGCCATCAAACACATTACATTGCCACAAGTCCCCTTTGCCATCACACACACACTATATTGCCACAAGCCCCCTGTGACATCACACATATACTACATTTCCATAAGCCCACTGTGCCATTACACACACACTACATTGCCACAAGCCCACTGTGCCATCACACACACACACACTACTTTGCGACAAGCCCCCTGTACCATCACACACACTCCATTGTCACAAGCCCCAGTGCCATCAAACACATTACATTGCCACAAGCCCCCTGTGCCATAACAAACACATTACTGTGTCCCTTTTCATCACTCTGTGGCTTTCTGCCCCCCCCCCTCTTCATCACTCTGTGGCTTTCTGCCCTCCCCTCATCACTCTGTGGCTTTCTGTTTCCCTCCCTTCTTCATCACTCTGTGTCTTTCTGTCCTCCCCCTCTTCATCACTCTGTGGCTTTCTGTTTCCCTCCCCTCTTCATCACTCTGTGGCTTTCTGTTTCCCTCCCTTTGTCTCGGTTCCTTTACTTACCTTCCTATTGGCTTGTTTCATCTCTTTTCTTCTCTTCTTGTCTTCTCTCTTCTGTCTTCTTTCTTGCGTGCAGGGTCGTCTCTGCACCGATCCTCACTCAAGGTTGGGCGTGATGTGATGACATCATGTCCAACATTTAATGCAAACGGAGCAGAGAGGAGAGAGGAGGAATGCAGAGTTTACAGGTTCGGAGCCTACCGGGAGATATCCCGGCTCCCCGGCAAGACAGTCCGACCTGAAAATACTGCAGAATTAGATATTTAGCTCAGTTTAAAAATGAAATGCAATGATACGATGTGCTTTGGAACGATGATCGTTCATCATTGCAGAATACACACTAATGCAATATCGGGCCGAATGGTTGTTTAATGTTTGACTGGCCCCATAATCGGCTGAAAACACTCTAGTGTGTACCCAGCCTTAGTGTATGACAAAATCTTGCAAATTGACCTGTCTGACTACTAAGAAAATTCACAATTAAACATGTGCATCATTATCAGTCTTTCCATAGCATCTTAGCAGTTTCACATGAATCAAAATTTGTGGTGGAACAGGCCATTCACAGAGGTACAAAGTTTAGCAGTACTGAGTGCAAGTTCCGAATTAACTTTGCCATTCCGTGCCATCTGTAAATTTGCATTATGTGGGATTTATTGTCTATGGAGCTGGGACAACTACAGTTAACTCACTGTTCCCTGTGGTAAAGTTTGGGTAGGACTGGGAATACTTAAAGCCACATTTCGCTGGAACTAGTCGAATATTTCGTGGGACAGGTTTGAAGATTTATTTCATGTCTAGTATGTGCTATTTAAAATTTTAATGTCTACCTTCTGATGAATGAACTAGATAACAGTTTGCTGTGTATTTTGGGCTTGAACCAACCTGTCTTTTATGTGGGCTGCAAAAGTCAACAAGTTTGTTTCTAGGATATTAACAGCGCATTCCTAACTGATGTTATTATCATTCTATCATTTTATGATTGTCGAAAAACACGGCATAACAATCTGGTAAGACTGAAAAGCAGGAAAAAAATAATTGGTTACTGTAATTATGATCTATTAGCCAATTTTCTTTGCAAAAAATAATTGATGAGAGAAAACAACATATTTTTTTTATGGAAAATGGATGTATAGAGTCATATTTTTTGTTATAGGTAGCTGTTATTGTAAATGTACTTTTTAAAAAAAACAGTACATTAACATATATGGTGTACATAAACCTTCCTTCATTTTTATTTTTGTTTATAAATATGAGAGTATAGTAATTATTAAAGTGCAAAGGCAAAAAAATCTAATATCTCCTGTTATATTATAATACTATATTATACTATAAAAAATGTTCCATAAACATTTGCATAACTGAAAGGATGATGATAATAATGATGGAAGAAATTGCAGTTAACCATTTCCGAAATAGAGCCAATTTGCAAGGTCACAGTGTAATATATAACTTATTAATGTCTTTAATAGAGAACTCGGATGATAGCAAAAATATTTATTTTATTATATCACTATAATTAGTCCACTGCTATTTATAGTTCATGGTTATAACTTTATTTAATCACAAACAAGCAGAATCCTAACAAGAAATGTATGACATTAGTAACATATTTTTCAATAATGTAGCTGCCATTTTTAATTATAGTCAACTGCAGCAGCAATAATGAAATCATGAACTGCAAATTATTTTACATAAACCCTGACATCTTACTTTGATGACAAAATGAAACAGAACAGACTTTTAACTGTTAGAAAAAAACTGTAGTTGAAAACTATCTACTGAGTAAAAAATTAGCAAGTCCAAGAAACATTCAGCCCTTTGCTGGACTGTGAAAAGAAAATGAGCCAGGAATATTGTTTTTAATTCCCTACCCCATTTTTATTTATACTACCTATAGCACAGTAATCCAAGTACATTTTTAAAGTGAAATAAGTAGTGTATAACAGTAGTGGATTAAAATAACCATGATTTATAAATACTATGAGCTCCTCATCTTATTTTTCCCTCATTGAAACACTCATAATCAATAAAGGGTAATTTCATTTTTAAATAATATTGACAATGGAGCTAAAATGTTCCCCAAAAATGTGTATGTGCTTTTGTGTTTGTAGAAGCTTACCGTATATACTCGAGTATAAGTCGACCCGAATATAAGCCGAGGCACCTAATTTTACTACATAAAACTGGGAAAACTTATTGACTCGAGTATAAGCCTAGGGTGGAAAAGAGCGCTAAATTAAAAACCTAAATGAAAATGATAGGTTCAATCGATGAAATCATTTCTAGCTAGATGACAAGGAACATTCATAAATGATTATGAAATCATTGGGTACAAACTAACTTAAATAAAGGGGTAGGGATATAAAGAGAGAGAGAGAGAGAGAGAGAGAGAGAGAGAGAGAGAGAGAGAGAGAGAGAGAGAGACTCTTTCAATGCATACTGTGCATATGATGCGTTTTTATAGAATATCTTAGCAGCATACAGTTGTTCTATGATAGCAATATCTAGTGTCTCCAAACCTATGTCTGCTTACCTGTCAGCCGCCGGGAGGGAACATCAGTATAGTGAGCTGCCGCTGCTGAGATCAAGACAGATGAATGGAGAAGGCAGTGTCCAAAAGATGCCGCTATGCCGTTATTCCTGACTACAGGTGGAAGCGGACATAGGGTGAGATTTTTTGTTACCTACCCGGCAGTGGAACGCATATGCGTTCCAACAACAGGAAGTTCGGCATTTGGAACGCAAGTTTGCGTTCCAAATGCCGAACTTCCTGTTGTTGGAACGCATATGCAGAAGTTGACAGCCAGGGACCGGACACCAGGTAAGTTCACCCGTGTATAAGCCGAGTGCCCTTTTTCAGCATACAAAAGTATGCTGAAAAACTCGGCTTATACACGAGTATATACGGTATGTTAATTCCAGTAGCTTGTTTGCTGAATTTGTGCCTCTTTAAAGTGTGGGCCTATTTGGGTAGAGTAGCCTTCATTTGTGCCTCTTTAAAGTGTGGGCCTATTTGGGTAGAGTAGCCTTCAATGATATCACGGCACTGTGTGCAATAATTGTGGTAGATAATTACATGCACAATCATTCATTGCAGTCAGCCGAAAATGTGCATCACCAGTGGGCTAGTATACAATGGTATGCCATACCACCATTTCTCCTACTGCCTTTATTGTAAAACTATCAAATTCCATTCTCTTCCCATGCCACTAAGTCTAAATTTCTGTACCACCACTTCTAAAATTCCACTTCAACAACTGCATGTAACAATATCTGCGTCAGCTATCACAGGGAGGTGCAAGTCTAAGTCAGGTTGAGAGTTGAACTAAAGAAGTCAGCCAATCAATAAACTGCTAAAATGTTTATAAGAAATAGTAGCGAGCAGCTTTCAAATACATTTCCCAGTGGACTCTAGGAGAGACTGCATCTAGGCCTAGAGTATAGGCTAAAACCACAGTTAGAACAAAAATGTGTAGCAACAGAACTCTCTGAACAATATGAAAGTTCTGAGAGCAAATACATTTAACAGTTATTGCATCTGGATCCAGCAGGAAATGTTCTGAGCACAAAATTCTTAAACTTCCATTAGCCAGAAAAGGAACAGCCCCGGACTAACGTCTATGCAATGATGAAGAGTTAATTCTTTGAAAAGAACCAGAACTTGTTTCACTATGGATCAATCAATAATATGAGCAGCGGACTCATGGAACCTAGTAAGTTTAGACACAAGTGCTGGGTCTACAATAGAGTAGAGAATTGGAACTGCGGCAGTCCAGACGACCAATGATACTGCAGCACGATATAACTAGAATCAGCATCCACTCCAAATCAGAAATTATTAGGAAGTAGGTTAATTGCAACATTCATGTTCATGGAGAACAGCAGTGGTGCAGACAGTATGGCTTACCATGCACTCCACATCAGAATAATCATGCATAAACAATTGCCAAGCAGAAATGATGATTAGTAGTTAGTAACTGGAGCAAGAAGGTCAAGAGGCAAGTGGTGGTCAGAACAAATAGTAGGGTCAGAATGGCAGACAGCAAACTACGGAATTAAATGAAGCCGAGTCAAAGCACAGGAACACATAGGTTCGCTGGACACTGATCAGGTAGACGTAATAATCTGTCAAGATATCCTTGTACAGACCAGATCTTATAGTTGCAGGTATGCACCCTGTCACCTGTTTGATGTCACTAATCATCAAGATACACATAGCATTAACCCATCTTCAGATAACTTTGCCTTAGACCACCTACCAGTCTAACAAACCATAATTTCTAGAAAATTTCTCATATTGTATTTTCTTATTTATGTAAGTCACTCTAAGCCCCAGATACCCTCATAGCTGACAGTGTGTGTGTGACAAACTTTTGATAAAGGTAGCTGTGTAATAATAAACACTGCTTGCTTACCTACCCCAAAACATAATAAAATAATTGTTCAAAACTTAATTTATTAACTAGACATTAAAAATTGTCAGGGGGGACCCTGAATGTAACCTATAAATTCATTAGGAACCAATGCGTCCTGCATTCTGGCCTCATGACTGTTAGTCAATTCCCCAGTCTGTCAAGGTCAATTTGGACTGAGTTCAGCTGGCTAAAGCATGAGCTTCTTTTGTTGCTCAGTCAGATTAATGATAACTGTCCTTTGTGGCCATTCCTATTACTTCTAGAATACACTGTTACAGAGGTGGGAAGATGGCCTCACACACAGGGTAATAGAGGTCATCTTTTGACAACATTTACAGGCCATGCCTGTTATTGGTCCGATCTGATGCATTGGGAACACTCTGAGGCTGCATACATGCTATGATATCAGGACAATTGGCAGATAAAGTAGTACTTATCTGATTGTAGCTGTGGAACGATATATTAAGTCCTGGGGATTGATGCAGGGTTCATTTTCAACAATGAGGTGTTGGTGGTTTAAGAATATAGATGCAAGGGTAAAAAGTAATACATGTGAGTACTGAAGAGAGGGGAGATGACGGTAGTGGGACTTAGCACTTCAGCCAAACCCATGACAGACCTTACTAACAAACGGCTCACCTAAGAGATAGACTGTCACCCACTTGTAAGCAAGCCTTTCAAATGTTTGAAAAGGGCTTTGATGAGTGCTCCTGCACTGTGGGTATAATAAGGATTTTAATTTACAGACTGATGCATCCCAGTACAGACTTGGAGCAGTATAGCATGAATATCCTAACACAAAGATCCTGTGGCATATTAGTTGAATCAGCAGGTGGGGTATGGCAGTATAGAAAAGGAGCATTTGGCCATTATATGGGCTGTGGACATACTTCTGTTTGCGTAAAGGCTGTTACTTCACTGTGGTGACTGACCACAATCTGTATATTGGCTACAGTTCACCTCCATGGAGAATGACCGATTACTGTGGTGGAGTGGAGTGCTTAAGATTTATGACATATTATCCACAAGCAAATAAAAGTACGCCGCAAGGAAGATGGACTGTCCCAGCAGTTGAAGCAGGGATCTTCTGGATTTAGCCCAGTGGCGGCCTACATGTACAAGCGAGAGATGAATGGCTGGGTCACCATCCCTCCCCACACATAACAGGGAAAGATTTTTAACTATTTATTTTAGGTGTAATATGACACCTTGCGAATAAAATGTATAGTACAGTGGACTACCACTCCAAAAGCTTGCACCAATTATTTATTTACTTTATGTCATTATTTCTTTCTCATTACCTAATTTTCACTATTATTATTATTATTATTGTTATGATCATTACAAATCAATGAAAGTTATTAAAGTCCAATAGTTTTAAGGAAACATTCCAACCATTTCTAAACTCAGAGTTCTACAATGATCCCAGGACCCATACAGGTGGATAATACGATGAATAGTATTTGGAGTACTATTCACATCATTTCATTTCATTGTGTTAAATCATCATAGTATAATATAAGTAGAATTAGCATCTTTAATTATTTCATTGTATTATTTATTTTAATCTATTTCATGTTTCTCTATTAATAGATTGCATTACTTATTTCTCAGTATTATACACTTATACAGTTATAGTCAGTATCTCTATTGTAGGAAAACTATAATATTTAATATAACTATATTTATCATATTCCATTATTTCCTGTTTATTCTGTATTATTCTTATTGACATATTTTCATATTCAGAATCAGTGTATTTCATTACTTCATTTTCATTATTTACTTTTATATACTTTATTCCTTAAACATCTCCCAGATTAGACACCCAACAAGGCTTTATCTCACCAAGACCTATTTACATTCACTATTTTCAGTTCTTGAATTATTATTCATACATTCATCAACTTTGCTTGCTTACTTACTTAATTCTACCCATCTCATCTTTTCTTTTTATTATTACATCACATAATTTATTTTTATTTTTCATCAAGCTATTGGGTTAATCAACTATTGCGTCATTTCCATATACCATTATTCTATTACAATTAAATTTGCATTATTAATTATTACTTCATCGTCATCATCATCATCACCATTTATTTATATAGCGCCACTGATTCCGCAGCGCTGTACAGAAAACTCATTCACATCAGTCCCTGCCCCATTGGAGCTTACAGTCTAAATTCCCTAACATACACACAGACACAGACAGACTTGGGACAATTTGTTAGCAGCCAATTAACCTACTAGTATGTTTTTGGAGTGTGGGAGGAAACCGGAGCACCCGGAGGAAACCCACGCAAACATGGGGAGAACATACAAACTCCACACAGATAAGGCCATGGTTGTGAATTGAACTCATGACCCCAGCGCTGTGAGGCAGAAGTGCTAACCACTGAGCCACCATGCTGCCACCATACTTTTACTATCCTGCTCTTATATTCATCCACGGTTGCCTTTTCTGACAATTGCTTTAACGTTAACTTCAACCAGGCCAAGTAAATTAGTGACATCCAACCCAAAGAAAAATAAGGAAATCATAAGCCACGTGACTCCACACTCCCACTCCACCCCCCAAATCCATCCGCTACAGTAACAATCAACTATACCTGCAACACAAAATCCAATTTTTCTATGTGGGTGCAATACAATGCATATTACTGTGCCTAGCACATATTTAGCTAATGACAATCCACCAAACTACTCATATTTGTAGGACCAGAAACACATTTGGACTCAACTGCCCTCGGTTGCAGCCATTGCATGCACTAATAAATGCATTTCCTGTATGAATTGATTGCAAGCATGCAATAATAGGTGCTCGTTGCCACAAAATTGCATTTGGTTTGTGGACCCACATTTTTGCAATTTTGTAAATGCACCTTACAATGGTTAAAAATGTAAGCTTACCAGTTTTGACAGATGGATAGGGACAGCTGTAAACATATAGAACAAAGAGATGGACAGGTAGAGTTTAGAATGGGCAAAATTTTTCAGCAACATAAAGGCAACATGCTAAGGACACTTGCTATGTGGAGTTCAGAACATGGGATGGGGAATATATAAAAGCTGTATTGGAAAAATGTCAGTTTGGGTAACAGTAACACCTCCATTCAAAAAATGTCCCCAATGTTTTTTTTTAGATACAAATGTCCAGAACTTCTCAGTAATAACATCACAGAGTGAATTTTCCAGTAGATCTGCTGTAACCTTTAGGTTTAAGAGTTCCTTAAGAGACGGTCTAGGCAATAGAGTGTAGCATTGTGTAGGGCCAAGACATTTTAGTGCTCTGGGCAAAAGAGAACTCTGGTGAAGAATTCAGCCTCCCCCAGCCAGATGCACATTAAATCAGTAACTTTATTTTATTTAATAACCAGAACTCCTTCCACCCAATCAGCTCCAGAGTTGAATTAATAGCATTCACATTTAATAAATATACATATTTCCCCTATACACCCACACTTGATAATTAGGCCTCCTTCCTCCCAACCAACCGCAACATTAAAGTATTAGCATTGCCATTTATTGTGTAGATCTATTTCCCCCCACCACCCCCAAAATTAAATTAATAGCATTCCATACAATTATTAGATCTATGCCTCCCCCACCAGCCCCAACATTAAATTAATAGCATTCTCATTTAGTAAAAATGCCTTTTTCCCACACCTGCCCCAAAATCAAATGAATAGCTTATAAGTTTCCCCCACATTTAATAGAGACTATTATATTTAATTACTAATTATGTTTTTTTTATAGTATCTATGCACCATATAGTTATATGCCACAAAGAAAATCCTCCTTCTCTCCCACCTCCAGCCCCGTGAATCTCCCCTGTTCTCTCAAGCCACCTCCCCCGTTTGTCAAGCCACATCTCACCCCAGTTCTTGACCCCCCCAGTTCACTATAGCCACCACTCCCAATCCCTTTTCTTTCCATCCACCTACTCCCCCTGTTCTCTCCAGCCACCCTTCCCCATTCTCTATAGCCACTTCTCCCTGTTGTTTGTAGCCTCTTCCTGTCCATTTCTTCTTTACTGCTTCTCTACTTCTTCTTTGCCTACTTCCTTGCTCCTCTCGGACAGGTACTAAACAGATGCTGAATTGCGGTGCTGCACTGGGGCCAGTAGTTTACACAGATATAAATTGGACGGCAGTTGCGCCCCCTCAGGCTTTAGCCCTGGATGGTCGCACTACTCGCACCACTTTCATTACTGCCCTGCTGTCTATACTAGCCAACTGGATAATGGTTATTTTGTACACTGGACACAACACCTGGGGTTTAATTTTTACATTAGCCACCAGAACTTTTGTATGTGTTTATGCCAGCTACCAGGATGGACTGGCAACTGCCTGGTACATCAGCTCAGGTGGGTGTCACACAACCTGGCATAAAACCATTGGCAACAACAAATATATAACACTTGGTGGGATGACAACCACCCAGCACAACAGCCCTCACAGGTGCCATCCAGCCCGGCAACCTGCTACCACCAATGTTAACTTTATTTGGAGAAGAAGCTGTAACACCGGCCTCACCTCAAAGTTGCATAAGCAACTAGAAGGTTTTTTCTGTCTGTGCTAGATCCAATGAGCTGGCACTTTCATTGAATAAGGTATACTTTGGTCATGAAGGCACATACAAGGTATCATTTATTAATTGTATTTTGTTTGGTTTTCACTTCATGCACCCCATTGGGGTAATTGTATTCCTTCTGAACTAAAAACAGGACAATTGCCAGACAATGTAAATGTTATAATGTAATTTTTCATATTGCTTAAATTGTAAATGATTAAACTATATACTTTAAATAAATTTTTATGTAAAACAAATACAAGGATAATACATACTTAAAATCACAGTAAAAAAGGCAATTTTATCAATTTCCTTCGTCTAGCACCTTGCACTCTATACCAAATCTGACATTGTATATTTTACACATAAATTCTATGAGGTCATCCCTTTATATATCCCTTTATAAATAAGAGAACCGAAAGGGGCTGAGGTCTGTGAAGATGTCACATGGGTATAAATTTTGGGTTATGTATATCTATAAACCATTATGTATGTCAAATTGCATTATGAAATAATTTATTGCTGCCATTATATTTTTTATAGCTGACATATTTTGTATAACCAAGATTTGGCTTTGTGAATTATGTATTGCTCATCTTTTCATGTATCCATATAAACTAAAGAGAGATTTATATTAAGATATTTTTGTAATTTGTGGTGGTCGTGCTCTTTACTTAGTGGTATTTTTGTTGGCTCTGTTTTGCAATTGAACATCCCTTAGTTCTATATAAGACAGTGTAATGACTTACATTTGGTGAGTATTATTTCTTGGTTTGACTACTTTAGGCACTTGAGTTTGTTTATTTTGCTTGCAAAAATAGAATTCAATTAAAGAGCTTATGAACAGAATGTAGGCTGGGGGAGAGCAAAGTTATGCTGAAGAGAGGGTAACTCCTTTAATAGTTTAGTTTTTAAGTTGCAGTCACTACTTACCTTTGGTAAATGTTGCACCATGAAACCTGTAGCTAAATTGCATTTGTTTCTACCAAAACCGCTCCCTAATTGGCACCAAGACACACTGGGCTGAGTCATTAAGTCACGTATCTGTAGGGAGTAGCAAAAACATAATTGCCAACCTTTGAAGATTAGTCTCCGAGAGTCTGATATGGAGGTGAGCATGGGGGGGGGGGTGTGGCTCCAATAATTGCATAATTTTACGTAATGATGTAACAGCGTCATTTTAGCACGGGGGGCGGGCTAAAATGATGCAATTCCCGGAGAATCGCATCATGGAGGCTTAAAATCTGCCCATTTCACTAGTAAGTGGGCAGATGTGGGAGAATTTTCAGCTCTTCCGGGAGTCCGGGAGACCTACCCAGATTTCGGGAATCTCCTGGACATTCCGGGAGAGTTGGCAAGTATGAGTAAAACGCCACACAAATAGGCTCTGCTTACATCGGTAGTAAACAAGAACAGATCTCAAGATACGTTCCTTGTTGACTACGGGTGTATTTTCATACCCCTCTCTGCTCTACTACACAGGACACTTCAGCATACGTACGTACCTGTCAGCTCCTGCTGCAGCCTTCGGTTCCGGCGGCATTACAGCTGCTAGACTAGCTGGCTCAATACAGTGTAAAAATAAATAATAATAATAATAAAAAAAGCCCCCCCTTCCAACGGTATTAACCATTGTGCTGCCAGCCTAGTGCTCGTAGGGGAAACATCGGGAGGACATACAGCGTGGGGTCCTCCAGATTCTCCTCCAACCAGCATGCCCTGACACCCAGGGCCTGCAGAGCCATGTAGTGCTACAAAATATAATTTAAATAAACCACACTCTTTGTGCATACCACATCTTTTTATTAAAAATAAAAAAAAATCTGACACATTTACCAACATCTGTGTTCTTCATCTGTAAGAGATCCAATCGTGTAAGCTTTTAATTCAATAGACTTGTGTCCATAATAAACCCAAGACTTTCCAATTCCTGTAGCTGTCCAAAACAAAAGCACATCCAAGGTACTTTAGTGTCCATAAAAAAATAACCAAAAAAGAAATATTCCACAGGTGAAAAATAAAAAAATCTTCTGTTCTTGAATGACGACAAATATTTCACTGAATCCTGCTTGTCAAAAAAGTAAATCCTCACAGAAGCCGAGAACTTTGTTCCTGTATACAGGAACAACTACTGCTTAACAAAATATGAATGACTAGGTCTATTTATAACCAGGGGGCTTTCACACGTTGTGGCACTATTTGACTCAGCAGGCCCTGGATGTCAGGGCATGCAGGCACTTGTGGTTCTCCAAGTGTCAGCATGCCCTGGCTGCGATAGGTATGCTGATGTTTGTAGTTTCTAGGGAATCCAGCTCCATTCTGACCAGCCTGGGGCTGGTTGGCATTGTGACAAGGGGCCCCTGCCGAGGGTACACCTGCTATAGTGCAAAGCCTAGGGCTGGTTGGAGGTGAATCGGGGGAATCCACGCTGTTTGTCCTCCCAATTTTTCCTCTGACCATTTATTACCCCACAACCACTACCCAGGGGTCTGGAAAGAGCCCTAGTGCTTTTAGTACAGGGGGTATCCATGGGGGGGGGGGGTCCTGCACAGTACCTACCAGCCTGGGGCTGTTTTGTCATAAAACATATTTATCATGATGTTATTAATGTCTACTGTACAAAAAATGCATTTTTACAGTTGCTTCTGGTTGCAAACACATGTTCTAGCATACATATATATCTGTCATCTCTCTCAGTCAGCACTTACACCTGCCCTGTCACTACTGCAAGAGATACGACAGAAAAACACGTACCTTAGAGATGCCCAAAGCTTGAATTGCTACATCTGCTCGAGCTTGTCCACCCTTACAGTACATTGACTATGTACAAATGCCCTGTCCCCTCCCTGTTTCACAAATATAAATTGTAGGTTGTCATAAGTGCCCTTTACGTTCAAAGATGAATTAGATGTTCTTGCATTCAATAGCATATAATCTGTTAATCTGTCTCTGGGCTTGCATCGAACGATTTTACGCCAAATTTGGCATGTATCGGCATTTATGTTCCTCAGTGAATCAGGCCCATATTCTCTATTTATTTTGTAGCTTAGTTTTTAAAAGTCAAATTAAATAAATCAATAATAAGATACACTAATACAACTATGTACATAAATCATATCAATCATCTAGACCCCTATCTAGGATCCCTGGCTCCAGATCTCTTGCCAAAATTAATTATAAGCCCAGTGCAAGAATTCCTCAACTTGAACACCACAAATGGCAACTAGCCAAACTTATCAACTGACTGTGGTCCTGAGTAATACTCAAAATACCCAACTTCTCTTCTTTGGTCAGTGTCTAAGATTACTTTATGCTTCAACAACTCCTGGATCACTTCCTCAGCTCCTTACAGATTTGGAATGTATGATCCCCTTGCTCCTTGCCCTTCTGATTTAGTGTCTCAACAACTGCAGCATATGCCCAGGAACATCGACTCTTTACACACAATCAAAGACCCATTTGGTGCAGATAATATCTCGAATCACCAGCTAAGCTTTGCAAAAATTGAGGACTTTCCTCTGGATTGGCAACCAAGTGTGATCCAAAATGCCTGCTTGTCCTTATCTCCCATGTGATTAAAAAAGTCTAAATATGATAGGCTTTAGCTGGTATTCCCTGGTGCCATGCTAATTCTTTAAGTCTATCTGTGCATGCTGTAAAGAGTGGTAATGGCTCAGAAATTTGAAGTCATTCTCCTCTCAGGATGCCACTAACTATCTTATGATTTGCCAATTTATGGTCAGATTTGGAGTTAGAGGGGATACAGCCCTCTTTCCTTTTTTTCTCCTGCTCCTCAGCACCCTCTCTACTGTCACTTTGATGACCTCACCGGTTGCTTTACCCCAGGGTCCTTGGAAGCAGTGGTCAATGAGTAAATACTTTCCGTGACCTCCGTCCAGTCATATCTAGAGATTTACTTACCTCTCTGGGGCCAGTTTCTTCCTTTTAAGGGTTGGACCCTCTCGACATATCACTCTAAAGTCAGGGCATTAACATTATTGACTCATTCAGCTCTCTCAGCAGGTGGTTAATACCATGTTCAAAATTGCCAAAACAGTGGTACTTGACACAAGGGGCATTCATTTCTCTCACCAGGTGTCCTGCTAGCTCCTGACAGCCCCAGAAATGGACCTAAATTGCTTTCCATCCATTACTCCCACAACCACAATACGTCTCGTAGGAGGCTGACCTTAGCCATAGGGTGGTTCAATTAGGCAGGAAATCAGTACACATAGTCTATCAGAGTAGCATTTTTTCAACGTAAATGGTGCTTAGTCAAAGGGGTACTGCATTACTGAGGCATGGGTGGCTAGGCTTTCAAATATGGTGAACATGATTTGAGCTGACTTTTCCAAATCTGCTTATCATGTGTGATTCCGAAGAAAAGATACACATTGATCGTATAGTATGTTTGCATTACAATGAACTTTGAACCTTTTTCCTGCACTATTATTTTCTTTATAAGTTACTCCCCATGTGCATTGTATGGAACATCTTGTTAAATACAATGAGGAAATATCTAAAAGTTAATGCTTCAATTTTCTGTGCATTTTCCCTTTAGCTCTGAATGTTTACGTGTCAGGCTGTGTATGACATCTGCTTTGTTCTTTGCTTAGTAAATGGAATGTGAGAGGAGCGTGTAATCAGAATAATTGATCCGTATATACATACTGTATTAAGAGAGCATTACAGAGCACAGACGCAGTACACAGTTTTTTGTCATTCCTTGCACTGTCATGGTGCTTCACTAAAGTCTGTATATAAACCATATGCTTTAATCAGACAGATAATTTCAATCTCTTTCCCTGCTAGAAATACAAGTAGCAGACATTCTAATCTTTTAAACAGGATTAAGCATGTGTTTTATTTGTTTTTATATATGGAAGGAAGTATTTGCTAAAAGAATGCACTCTTGAGTCAGCCACAACACACAGGGAGCCATTAGGCAAAATCAACTGTATACCATGAATGCCAGAGAATAATGTATACTATTACTACTATAACCATAATATGTTTCTTAGTTTTATATTTTACTTTCATTCTAGGCTAATTTAAATTAAATATAACTGTGCAACATATACTTATTAGTGTGCACTGTATACTTAGTTCTGCTTTCAGCTAAATCCTTACTATGTAATACAAAACTTAATTTGCATGTTCAAATTAGGCAGGAAGGCCCAAAATGGTAAAACCTTAACAGTAGTTTTAGCTCTTGTTAGAAAAAAACTGCACAAACCACAAAAGTTTAAAAGTGCACCTAATTTTATAAGGGTTGAACTACCATAGGTGCAAGGGGTGCAGTTGGTATGAGGCCCACAGCTAAAGGGGGCCCTGTCAAAACATCATGTGTATGTTTGATTATTTTACTGTTGAGCGCATGAGAGTCCTTACAAATGTCTAGTTACACCCTTAGACCCAAGCCATTTTTTCCAAAGCTAGCACTCATTCAGTCTATTTGTATCGGTAGAATAGTTGATAAAAGTAATATCTATATGCCAAGGGTTGAATATCCATTATTCAGTAGCAATGTCAAATCCAAAATAAAATGAAGGAAGAGAAAAATGATATTAAGATAAAGGCCTAGATTTACTAAGCGGCGGGTCTGAAAAAGTGGGGATGTTGCCTATAGCAACCAATCAGATTCTAGCTTTCATTTATTTAGTACCTTCTACAAAATGACAGCTAGAATCTGATTGGTTGCCATAGGCAACATCCCCACTTTTTCAAACCCGCAGCTTAGTAAATCTAGCCCAAAGTGTTTTTATACACAATAAAAGTAATGTCATACTTACAATTGAGTAAGAGATTAGCAGCAAATACTAGTCAGCGGGAGTAGCAGTGAGTAGTTAATGGAGTCCTGTTGTGTGTAAACCAGAAAACTGAAAGTCCCATATATATGTCACCTGCATTCCAAAACATTTCCCGCAGAGTGCTGCAGAAGCACCCTGTGTAAGACGTGTTTAGCATTGTGGGTATTATGTTGGAATACAAGTGACATACAGAGCTTCCGGTTTCCAGGTTACACAAAAAGGAATTCCATAACTGCTCACCACTGCTCCCACCACATAGATTATGCTGCTAATCCCTTGCTCAATTGTAACTGTAACATAGCAATATAGTTGATGAGGTTGAGAAAAGACAGCAATCCATAAAGTTCAACTTATTTGGATCTCCTGCGATCCCTCGCTTATATTTGAAATTGATCCAGATTAAGCAACCGCCAATCTATTTCAATCGGGAAAAACCCCTCCACATGCAATATTGCAGACCTATTTTTTCCCTATATCCACTACTATCCTTCAATTTAATTAACGGTTGTATCCCTGGATACATTTTTCAGCTAAAAATTTGTCTAACCCTTTCTTAAACATATCTATTAAATCTGCCATCACAACCTTCCCTGGCAGTGAATTTCATATCTTGACTGCCCTTACTTTAAAGAACCCCTCTCTTTTCTGGTTGTGAAACTTCCTCTCCTCTAACCTTAGGGGATGACCGCGTGTCCTGTGTATAGTCCTTGGGGTAAAAGTTCCCTTGAAAGTTCTCTATATTGACCCTTAAGGTATTTGTACATAGTAATCATATCTCCTCTTAGATGCCTCTTTTCTAAAGTAAACATGCTGAAACTGGCTGACATTGCCTCATAACTTAATGACTCCATATCCTTTATCAATTTTGTCGCCCTTCTCTAAACCCTTTCTAGTTCCAAAATGTCTTTCTTATAGAGTGGCGCCCAGAACTGTACTCCATATTCAAGATGAGGTCTTACCAACGATTTATACAATGGCAAAATTACACTGCCTTCTCTTGCATCTATGCCCCTTTTTATACATGCCAATACTTTATTTGTCCTTGCAGCTGCTGCTTGACATTGAGCACTATTGCTAAGTCTACTGTCTACGAGCACTCCCAAATCCTTTTCCATTATAGAGTCCCCTGAATTAATCCCATTTAATTTATAGATTGTGTGCTTGTTTTTGATCCCTAAATGCATAGCCTTACATTTATCTATGTTAAACCTCATATTCCATTTGGCTGCCCAATCCTCCAGTTTATTTAAGTCCCTCTGTAGAAAAGTTACATCTTGCTCTGATTTTATTACCTTACAGATTTTAGTGTCATCTGCAAAAATGTAAACTTTCACCATCACCAAGGTCATTAATAAATATATTAAGTAGGAGTGGATCCAGCATGGAACCTTGAGGTACTCCACTTAAAACTTTTTACCAATTAGAAAATGTTCAATTTATTAGAACTCTCTGTTCCCTATACTCTAACCAGTTTTCAATCCAAGTACAAATGTTGTTTCCTAGACCCAATTCCCTTATTTTGTAAACCAACCTTTTGTTGTATCAAAGGTCTTTGCAAAATCTAAGTAGACCACATCTACTGTGCTGCCCTGGTCTAAGTTCCCACTAACTTCCTCGTAGAAGCTAATTAAATTAGTTTGACATGATTTTATACTGATTCCCACTAATAATCTTATTGTGCACCAAGTAATCCTGAATACTATCCCTTAATATACCTTCCAGTATTTTCCCACTATTGATGTCAGGCTTACAGGTTTATAATTCCCTGGTTGTAATCTCATCCCCGTTTTAAACAATGGCACCACATCTGCTATTTGCCAATCTCTTGGTACTGAGCCTGATGAGATTGAATCTATGAAAATTAAGAATAGCAGTCTAGCTATATCTGAGTTTAACTCTAGAAGAACCCTTGGGTGTATGCCATCTGGACCTGGAGCTTTATTTATCTTAATATTCTTCAGTCGTCTTTGGACTTCTTCCTTTGTCAGCCAAGTATTAATTAATGGTACGGTTTCATTTCCGTCTTTATGTATTATTCCAACCATTTGTTCCTCTCTAGTAAATACTGAATAAAAGAAAGTGTTTAATACTTCTGCTTTTTCATTAGTATTATTTATCAATTCTCCCATCTCACTTCTTAGGAGTCCTATATTATCTTTTTTAATCCTTTTGCCATTTATATACTTAAAAAACTTTTTGGGGTTTGAATTACTTTCTTTTGCAACTTGTTTTTCATTTTCTAATTTAGTCAATCTAATTTCCTTTTTGCATGTTTTATTACATTCCTTGTACCTACGGAAGGATTCCTCAGACCCTTCAGACTTAAACAATTTAAATTCTTGCTTCTTTCTTTACATTTCTTCCCGTACCATTTTATTGAGCCACATTGGTTTAGACTTAATTCTTTTACATTTATTTCCCATAGGAATTAACGTTTACTTGTATGTTTCCAACAAAATTTTAAAGGCAGCCCACTTTTCTTCCCTATTTTTCCTTCAAAAACTTTATCCCAGTCTATGCACTTCATAGACTCATTTAGCATATTGAAATTTGCCTTTCTACAGTTTAAAGTCATAGTTGATCCCTTATACCGTTGTTTCTGGAAACCAATTTCAAATGAGACCATATTATGATTAGTGATTCCCAAGTGTTCCCTTTCTTGAATATATAATATTACGTCTACATAATTTATTATTACTAAGTCCAGTATAGTCCGGTTCCAAGTTGATTCCTCCAATAATTGGGACATGAAATGGTCTTTTAGAGTGCTCAGAAACCTATTTCCCCTAGCTGTACCGCAGGTCTCAGTGCTCCAATCAATGTCTGGATAATTAAAATGCCCCATAATTAAAGTTTGACCTAGTTAAGTAGCCTTTTCAATTTGCTGTAGAAGTTAGGCTTCCTCAATCTTACTAATATATGGCAGTTTATAGCATATCCCTATCAGCAACATCTCTGAACTTTTTCCTCCACTGGATTTTTTCACCTACAATGCCTCTATATTTTCACCAATATTCTCATAAATAGCTTCCTGAATACTTGGTTTTAACTTAATATAAAGACATACTCCTCCTCCCCTTTTATTTACCCTATCCCTCCTGTAGAGAGTATAGCCTTCCAAGTTGACTGCCCAATCATGTGTATCATCCCACCAGGGGGTAAATGTATGAAGCTCCGGGTTCTTCAACACCCGCGAGTTCGGTGTCTTCAGCGCTTAAATTTAAAGCGGCGCTGCCTTGTAAAGGGAAACTTCCCTTTACTAGGCAGCGCCGCTTTAAATTTAAGCGCTGAAGACGCCGAACTCGCGGGTGTTGAAGAACCCGGAGCTTCATACATTTACCCCCAGGTCTCTGTAATACCTATAATATCATACTGCTCATTCATTACTACTAGTTCTAACTACACTCCCCCATTTTACCTGTCAAGCTTCTTGCATTTGCAAGCATACACTTAAGTCTATTGCCTCCCTTAGGTATTTCTTTTTGTTTTAAAAAGGGCATCTCCTTATCGGCTATGCTTCCCTTTTTCCCCTGTCAACCCCCTTGACTCTTGTTAAATTCCTCCTTACTACTCTCAATGTCTATCCCATAAATACTTGCCCAGTCCTTTCCCTCCGAAGCCTAGTTTAAAATCTCCATCAACCTTCTAACCATCCTTTTCCCTAGCACAGCAGCTCCCTCCTCATTCAGGTGCAATCCATCTCGACAATAAAGATGGCAACTGAATGAGAAATCAGCCCAGTTCTCTAAGAATCCAAAACCCTCCTTTCTACACCAGTCTTTTAGCCACGCATTAACCTCCCTAATCACCCGCTGCTTCCCTGGACTAGCGTGTGGCACAGATAGTATTTCTGGATATACTACCTTGGATGTCCTTGCCTTAAGTTTGCGACCTATGTCCCTGAAATCATTCATTAGGACACCCCATCTTCCTCTAACTCGGTCATTGGTGCCATCATGCACCAACACCGTCGGATCATTCCCAGCCCCTCCCAACAATTTGTCCGCCCAATTGTGCTATTACTTTTACTGTAACTAAAAACAATTAAATAATCTTCCCACACTCAAAAGTGGCATGCAAGAAAGACAAGACTTGCATCCAAAACTTACACAAGTAATGAAAAACATAAAGAAGGTTATATTGATCAGCAGTTTAGTATAAAACTGATATGGTTTTATATATATATATATATATATATATATATATATATATATTGTATATACTCAAAAGCTTTACTTTTAGGGTGATATTTGGTTAGCTGTGACTTGAAACCAGTAACAGGTATTATATAATTTTACAGTATGGCACAGGGAGGGTATATGGCTGAGTAGGCATACGAAATGCTTTGATTATCTGATGCCAAGGGCTGAGGTACAAAGTAGATTGTTACATGTTAATAACCATGCAGTGCTTAAAGAGAGGCATATAGGCTTGTGGAACAGAGGGCTAGTGAGAGTACTTGCAGCAGCGTGCAGGTGGAGAGCTGTCGAGTACAAGCCCTAGCAGTGCTGCACAGTAAGAGGGTACAAAGCAAACAACCCCAGTGATCACACAGTAACAAGCTGAATGAAAATACTTAGCCATTTGTGGTCAAGCCATAATATACAAGCTCCCTACATTCCTCCATACACAGTGCAGCCAGGCATTAATGTGCAGACACAAAATTTCACGCGTTTAGATTTTATGCAGCTGTTTAACTCAGACACGCTTTTAGATTTAATTGTAGAGCAAAGAAATCTTTACACTTCACATTTCATAGCTGAAAATCCCACATCCAGCTATGAAAATCCATTGTTGTGGAGGTTCACTAATGTACAGGAAATAAAAAAGGTTCTGGAGGACCTCCTTTAATATGGGTGCAAAGGTCTTACTTGGCCTACACACAAAATTCAACACAGGCCCATAGAGAGGGCGATTTAGCATTACAAGTGCATTTACGCTGCATAAATATGCATCTGACATAAAAATTGTTGCACTGTGCATGCGTATAACTTACGCTCATGTCTTGTGCTGCATTTGACACTTGCGGCCCCTTGTGCTTAGAGAAGTGAATCGACAGCCTTTAAGTCCTATACAGTAAGCAATGGTTGATATGGAAACTTATAAGTGGCGGTATGGAAGTTTAAAAGTGGTGGTATAGAAAATGTAAGTGAATGGAATTTGATAGATTTACAATGAAGACAATAGGAGAAGTGGCGGTAAGGCATACCACCATATACTGGCCCACTTCCACCACTGATAGTAAGGACATGCAGACTGTGGCGAAATGTAGTTTATCTAATAACTGATTGTTATTTTCTGTTGAATTTATGTATAACACTGTGAATATTTTATGTAACCTTTCAAAGTGTATTTGGTTAACTGACCTGAGTCTGACCTAGGCAAGTGTCAATGGTCTTTTGGAAGTAGCCAGGCAAAAACTCAGGTCTTGTGAAATGCCAGGTCTCAGGACATCCATAATTTACTTCAAAAGCCATGTGTAATTTTGGACATCCATCTAACTTAGGTGAAAATAAAATTCCTAAGGTGGGGTGGTGAAGAGCCAACAAGAAATGGTTTAAAAATCCCTTGTGTCAGGAGTACAGTGTTGTCATGATATGAGAATACGGCTACCTGCAGATATTGACACTGCAACACTAGGAGGCGCGGAGTCTAACACGCCGCTGGTCTTCACCAGGGACCCCCGCAAGGGAGTTTGGATTTTGTGGCAAAGGACGTGCAGGTCGCGGCCCTCCCAGGAAGCTATCTGCGAGGTGGCGATGAGAATCATGGTCGTACAGGCTGAGGTCTGGAACCGTGCAGGCAAACGAGGTACAGAATCAGGAACCAAAGATTAGTCAGCAAGCCAAGGGTCAATCCAGAGTGTGTGGTACAAGACAAAAGGGTAATCCAATACAGGGTCAATGGGAGCCGGGTCGGTACACAGGGAATCAGACTGAATGCAATAGAACATAGGAAATGTTGGAGCCTAGATAAACTAGTTGCTCTAGCACCCTAATGGTGTCAGAGCCATCTTTAAATAGAAGGAGGAAGCAGCTCATTGGTGGACAGTGGGCAGGTAGCACGTCCCATTGCCGTGGCAACGGGCGCGCATGCGCCTGGCGAGTTCCGGAAGAAGCGTCTCCGTTGCCTAGCAGTGCCAATACCAGTAAGTAGCCTCAGTTACCTGATATTGTGACACCGCTGCAGAGAGGGAAGCTGCAGAGAGACAAACCACTGCACACAGGGAGGCGGAAGAGCAACAAGCTAAACGCGAACCCCAGCTGGAACAGGCTCAGCAGCCCGTTGGCGGACCGAGGTCCGGGTGGGAAAAAACCAAGGCACGACCAATTCCCTGTGTTGGATAAAGACAGCAACCTTGATGCATTCCTGAGGGGATTTGAAAGGACTTGCCGACAGATTAAACTGGACCCCAGTGAGTGAGCCAGCTATTTAACCCCTGGACTGACAGGGAAAGCTTTGGAAGCATTTGCAGACCTTCCCCGGGAACTGGATGGCGATTATGTCGAAATTAATAAAGCTTTGTTACCTCCTGAGGCTTACCGGCGGAAGTTCCGAGACTCAAGGTGCAGTCCCTCTAATACCTATGCCGGATTGTTAGCACAATTATTATCCATGATGCATCAATGGATTGAGGGATTGCAGGTACTGGACTATGATAAACTAAATGATCTTATTCTCCAGGAGCAGTTCCTCACACTCTGCCCAGCTGAGTTGAGGGAATGGGTTGTGGATCGTGACCCTAAGGCAGCGCAAGCGGCTGCTAGCCTGGCCGACAGGTACGCAGTTACCAGGGATCCTGTATCGAAGAAGAGTTGGGGAGCACCAGGGCAAACTACATGGATAGAGAGGCAACCTGGAGGATCACCCCTGAGTTCCCCGTCAAACAAATCAGCTATTGCTGCACCTTTTGGGGGTGGTGGGGAGAAAACCTGTTTCGGCGAATGGCCGTAGTTGTTTTACATGTGATGAAGTGGGGCACATCAGTGTAAATTTCCCCAAAAAAGAAGCAAACAACCCCTTCTCCTGTGGGGGCCTGGAAGGAAAGCCAGTACCGACCGTCCTGTGTGCAGGAGGACCCCAAGAATGCCCCAGAGACAATCTGCAAATGGTTAAGGTAGGACACTTGGTGTCACTCACCGGACTGTGAGTGCTTCTTCCCGGACATTTAGGAACCGTGGTCGTCCTCCATCCTGAGGGTCTGCGCATGCGCAGCCCTTTCTAACCCTTCAGTGTATGTTCCTTTAACTTAATTGGCAGATCAGGCAACACTCCCTATATTAAGCACCTGTGGTCAATACCACGTGGCCTGATCTTGGAGTCTCATTCCCCATGAGCCTCTGAAGGTGTTCCTGTGTTTCCTCGTGTATTCAGCGCTGCTGATTCCTGTGGTTTCCAAACCACTTCTACCTCTGTGGTTTCCAAACCACTTCTACTACTGTGGTTCCCATACCACTTCTACCTTCCTGTGTATCATCGTGACTGTTAGCTGATTCCTATCCGCTGCCTCCGTGCACTACAGTCTTCAAGCCACTTCAACTCTATCAAATATCATTGTGACTGTTAGCTGATTCCTATCCGCTGCCTCCGTGCACTACAGTCTTCAATCTACATCTACTCACCTGTGCATCATCGTGACTGTTAGCTGATTCCTATCCGCTGCCTCCGTGCACTACAGTCTTCAAGCCACTTCAACCTTATCATATATCATTATGACTGTTAGCTGATTCCTATCCGCTGCCTCCGTGCACTACAGTCTTCAATCTACATCTACTCACCTGTGCATCATCGTGACTGTTAGCTGATTCCTATCCGCTGCCTCCGTGCACTACAGTCTTCAACCTGCAACTCGTCTGTGTTCCATCATGACTGTTAGCTGATTCCTATCCGCTGCCTCCGTGCACTACAGTCTGCAACCTGCAACTCGTCTGTGTTTCATCGTGACTGTTGGCTGATTCCTATCCGCTGCCTCTGTGCGCTTCAGTCTTCAGCTCATCTCAACTCTCCCGTGTTTCCTCGAGACTGCTACTACTATTGCTATCCGCTATTCTCCGTGATCATCAGTTCCAGCTCAACTCTGCTCTCCCGTGTGCCATCGTTACTGCACCTGCTGGTTGCTATTGGCTACCTCCGTGTGTCCGCAGAGTCCTGCTGCCGCTTCTCCTCATCTCTACTCGTCCTTCAACTGCTGATCCACTCTCCATGCTTTCCTGTGTTCCCGCTGGTCTCTACCCGCCTGTCAGCATTGGATTCGTGTCTCACTACTTACCTCCCAGCTAGACCATCGCTATTCTTCAGGGTCCTCCAGGAGTCCAGTTCCACACTCTACTGATTCCTGTGTATTCGTTTCCCTGCTGGTCTACCTACCTGTGCGCTGCACCTACTTGACTACCGCTTCACCCATCCAGGGACTTCGCATCCTGCCGGCCTCCTGCCGTTCAGGTATCTCTGCACTCCTGTCTGACAGCCTGCTTCTGAACCACGGTATGCATACTTCTCATTGACTGTGCTGGTGTATTGCATATCTTGCTGGACTGTGTTGGTTCTTCTCTGGAGTTTGCTATCCGCTGAGTCTACTGCCATCATTGACTGTGTTATCTTGTGCCGGATTACCTCAAGAGACTTTCTATTATTACAGTGCTGTTCAGTCATTTATATATTGTGCATATTATTGTGGATCAAGTTTAAGGTGTCCGTGTATCTCCTGTGTTGCAGTCTCTCCCCGTGCTCCTCCTCACATATATATTCAGTGGTACAACTTGCTAGAGGCAGACCACTGATCCCTGTTCCCTGTGTCACTTGTTCCAGTATCCTTTCACATAGCAATGGTACAACTTGCTAACGCAGACCACTGACTCCCCGGATACCTCCACTTGGATTCCATTCCTTCACTCAAGACAGCGGTACAACTTGCTATCCGCAGACCGCTGACTCTCATCACCTCCTCGTTTCTGTTGGACATTCCTCCTCACTATAGCAGTGATACAACTTGCTACCGCAGACCACTGACTACCTTCACTTGTCCTTTGTCCATACAGTTCCTCGTGTATTATTACCTCCATATTACCAGTGCTGCTAGTCATAGACTTTCCTGAGCATCTCATCATCTGCTATTTCCTGTTCCGTGATCACCCTGCTACCAGAGTACCATAATACCACCTATATTGCTCTGGTAAGCCTATCACCTGGTGATCCCTGGGTAAAGACTCCTAGTGCCCGTGACACTTGGGTTGTTAGACTCTGGGGCAGACCTGGCTCTTGTACATCCAGCTCTAGTGAGCCCAGAGAACATTATTCCCAGAAAGACTATTGCTCTGTGAGGAGTGGGGGCCTACATTCTACAGTATCCCTAGCCAGGGTTTACCTAGATTGGGGATCTGGCGGAGGAATACGAGATGTTGGGGTACTAGATAATCTGCCTTTTGGGGAATGATTTGGGAAGGATGCTATTATGGCCACCAGTGTGTCATAATCTTGTAGAACTAGCGGAAGAGGTCTACACCTATAGCAACCGACTTTCCAGTAGAGACTGGTTACGCTCACAGGTACTCGGATGCCCCCAGGTCTTACACTCAGTGTAGTACAAATTTATGGTCGCACAGCAGCACACTGGAGTAATAACCCAGAGTTAGGGACAGGCCAAAGGTCTGTGGTCCGGAACTGAGTTGATAATGTCTGACTGGCCTAAACTGAGAACAGGCGGGAAAAGTCAGATACAAGCAGGGTCAGGGCAACAAGCGGTGATTCAAATCTAGGTAACAGGCAGAAGGTCAGGGCAACAAGCGATAATTCAGGTCCAGATAGCAGGCAGAGGGTCAGGGCAACAAGCAGGTATCACGATCCAGGAGACAGGCAGAGGTCATACAGAGAAGTCAATCCAAATGGCTTTCACCAGATACAGCACAGGAGCAGGTCAGCTAACTGGAAACAGGACACTATAACCAGCAGGGAGGCTAAGCCCTCCCTGCCTAAAATACAGAGACTGACCATTGGGGCACAGAGAAATCCAGCTTGGGGCAATCAACCTCAGAGGCTGACTAATTAATAATGAAACCCCTAACTGGTTGTGCACGCACCCGGCTGCCCACAATGCCAGAGCGCGGCGCTACAGACCAGAGAAGTGATGTCCTGGTCATCATGGAGATGGCTGGGATGCGTCTTGTGGGCATGGAGAGTCACGTCGGCTTGAGGCACCGTCGCGGCTTGTGAACCCCGACATCCAGGCTTCGTGGGAAATTTCCTAAAAATTTCCTTTATGATTTATCAGCATGGAGATGCCTCTGCGGTACCCAACATCGCTCTTCTGGGCCATAACCCTTCCAATGCACTAGGAACTAGATCTGGCCTTGAACTTTTTTTGAGTCAAGAATTTTTTCCACCATGAATTCACGATCTCCATTCACAAGAAGAGGCCGAGGCCTATTTGAAGAAGGCCGATTAAACTTCCTAGGAGAAGCAGCTTTTTTCAGGAGAGAGCAATGGATGGTACTTGGAATTTTTAAGGATGGGGGTAGCTTAAGTCTGAATGCCACAGCATTAATTTTCTTCTCAACAGTAAAGGGTCCAATAAATCGGGGTCCCAGATTTATACAAGGTTCCTTTTACTTAATGTTCCGTGTGGACAACCAAACTTGATCCCCAACTTTCAATAAACAAGGACCACGATGGCGATCAGAAAGAGACTTGTTCTTGAAGGAAGCTTGAAGTAATGCGGAATGCACTTTTTTCCAGATGGACCTTAGCTGAGACGTAAAGGCAGGAGTCCCGGAATCACCAGCATTAATGAAAGAAGAAAAAGAGTTTGCTTTCGGATGGAACCCGAGGGTTACAGAAGAAAGGAGAAGTACGGGTTGCAAAGTGGCAAGAATTATTATACGCAAACTCAGCCCAAGGTAAAAGAGAGGACCAATTGTCATGAAACTTGGATACATATATGCGCATGAATTGCTCCAAAGATTGATTGGTTCTTTCTGTCTGACCATTAGATTGTGGGTGGTAAGCAGAAGGCGGGCTGACTCTGATCCCGAGTAAATTATAATAGGATCTCCAAAACTGGGCTAAAAAACTGAGACCCTCGGTCAGAGACGATGTCTTCTGGGAGACCGTGTAGATGGAAAATTTGTGAAATGAATAGTGAGGCCAAAGTTCTAGCATCCGGTAGCTTGGGTAATGGTACAAAGTGGGCCCTTTTGCTGAAACGATCAACGACCACCCAGATGGTGTTGTGACCAGAGGACCATGGGAGATTGATAATAAAATCCATCGAAAGATGTGTCCAAGGTTTACCTGGAGTAGATAAAGGTACTAATTGACCAGGAGGACGGTTCCTAGAGGATTTATTTTTAGCACATTCCGGACTGGTGCGTACATAATTCTCAACATCAGAAGATAGAGTGGGTCACCAAACCCAGTGGGTTAGTGCTTCAATGGTGTTATGGATTCCTGGATGTCCCGACGATCAATTGTCATGGCATTCAATGAGGACTGATTTTCTGAGATGAACCGGAACAAACAATTTATTTGCAGGAGACTGAGCTGGAGCAATCTTTTGGAACATGCGGAGCATAGCCCCAAGATCTCCTCTTTGTATGTTACCTATATAATACAGTACAATGTGACTGCAGATTTAGAAGACCAAGCCTGCTAGATCTATTATTTCTATTTCAGCAATGACAATTAGCAATGGAGTTCTCCTGAATGTCACTGGCGACTTTGAAGAACACTGCTACCCCTCCTCTTTCTTTTCTGCCTATGACGCTGCCCAACTGCACTAGAGACTGCCAAGAACTGTGCTACCCCTTCTGTGTCCCTCTGTGAAATGACTCTCGATCGCCATGGAGGGCGTTAATTATAGAATCCAAAACGTCAAGAGAAAGACCTAATTGGAAAGGTTGAAATGCGTTGGAAATAGGGCTAATGGATCTGGAATACATGAGGACCCCATCTTTACCAACTAACCACCAGTGAAGTGGACCCCGGGGACACTTATTACAAGCTGTTTTTCCATCTTCATCTGGTAGGGACCCTCATGATCTTATGGTCCAGTTTTTATGTAATGTTTTTTAATTTTTATATGTGTCTATGTAATAAACATCTTTAGTACAAACGGTATCACGCTAGATCCGTTTTTTTGCCTTTTATATACCCTATGGAATATGCCTATCTGAGAGAGAATCCTGATTATCCATATGGGAGGTCCCTAAAGAAATTTGAACCCATGCCTGTTGTTTCCCTCCACCTTGTAAGTGCACTCACATAAGAGATTGGGTGAAGACACCATATGATATTTACTTTTACTTCTAATTAAAGCACACTTATATCTTTTATTTGGTGAGTGGATCCACATAAGAAGAAAGGATTGAAGTCTTTCCACACATTCACTACACAACCTCAGCTTTTGTGACTGTATTACACTATGTTGTGTTTTTGTATTTTTTATGTTATGCCATCATATATTGGAGGAAAATTCTGAATGAAAAGATCTTCACATCTTCAAATTTAAGTATACTTTTTTATTCACCTATGAATATTTGTACCACTTGTATTGCTGGAGGGAATGTCATTTTCTCCTATGTGATCACTACCACAGCGCTGTAACATTCCTATTTTGATTTACTTATGTTATATATTGGGGAAGTTGTGTGATTCCCCTAGATGTGTTTAGAGGCAATGGGATAATAGCGCTAACCACCTTTAGCTGGGATGGTGGTTACCCTCCAGGAGATTTAACTCCCTTGGGTAAACCATAACTATAAACCAGAGTATATCCAAAATAAGGCTTTATTATGACAGCACAACATCATGAAACATTCACGAGGTACAGGGTAAATGGTAGCGTGTACCATCCAGCAGCCTCTTGCAGTCAGCACCCCAAAGTAACAATTTCATTATCTTTCAGAATCGTATCCTCCCGCAGTATTACAACTACCGTTTAGCTAGACAGTCCTGGGCTACTGGCTCACTCAGACCCTGTCTGGGTAGGGTTTCCTTCGGCGGCACTGCAATGCTTGGCCCAGAGTCCTCTTTGCTGATGTCTTGTACACCAGGATCCTCCAAGCTAGAATAGCCTCTATTGACATTCTCCTGTCCTTATATTATATATAATATACTAAACATAGGATTACAATATTACATAAGGGAATGACACTTCACACTTGGGTGAAACAATCTGAATCTGAGATACATTTTGATACAATAACATTTATATTGACACATATTAATACATTTCCCAATGCTATTTCAGCCAGTATAGTACTGTGGAGGCACATTGCATATTATTTAGAAGTTTTAATCTAATTACCTCTCAGATTTCCTGTTGACCTAGTTACTTAATTTGGGCTGCAGGCTAGCTATGTTAACACTCACTCAGACATTGTTCTTATTTCAAACCGGGTCTAAAGCTGGGTACACACTACAGAAATTTCGATCAACTTTTTATGCAGAGCGATTTTACATGCGATCGATGATCCGATCGCTCGGTCCATGGACTGCATACACACTAGCCTTGTTTAGGACGATAAAGGGAAGAGCGGACGTCCCTTTAGCGACTTTTTACAGCCATGTTGTCGTGAGCAATGACTGTAATTTCGTACTCACTGTTGTGGATCGGTCGGAAGTTTATACACACTGCACAGCGGAAACGAGATTGGACCGAAAATATTAAACGGTACGACCAACCAAATGAGGCGATAATCATCCATTTGGGCAGACTTTCGACCATCGTGTCACTGCACACACTGACCTGACTTTTGAACGAGCGGTCGTATGTCGACTGTTTGAGCCGATTATTGGATGAAAACAGTGTAGTGTGTACCCAGCTTAAGCCACAACTCATAACAATGGACATTTTAGACAAATTGTAATTATCTTAGCTAACACAAGCAAAATTGCTTCTGCTGTCCTGTTATTTTCACACAAAATGGCAATATTCTTTATATTCTAATACATACAATATTGTATGTATTGGCAAGGACAAAATATACCTAATAACATGAAATAACAATACACATAATATGCTAATGCTTGGGTGTATATAATTAGACTGGGCCAAGGATTAAAAAGAACATTAACAAGTGATAAATGAGTGATGAATAAAAAGTCCTCAGTCCAGTTAGACCCTGTTTCATAACATATGGGATGTATGATACAAGTTATGTAGGAGAGGGGGAGCATTATACATGTTGGGGAGGGAAGAGGGAGCATAATATATGTGGGGGGAGAAGGGAGAGTAAGGAGGAAGTGGAAGGAGGACCTAATACAAGCAAGGAAGAGTGGCACTACATATGGGCTGTGGGCAACATAAACTTTCAAAATCATACTACAGGGCCCACAAATATCTGGTTATATCCCAGACTCCTGCAATTATATCTGCTAGTTTCAAACAACTATTCCCAAAATAATATCTTTCTGCTGAATATAATATTATGTGTAGATTATGGGATGATTTTCTTTTGTTTCAGATGTTAGTGTTGTTATGTTGTTATGGAGCATTAAGAAAAAAATCAGCATTTTATCAACAATACTGAAATAAATAATTGTCTTATGAAAAGTTCGAAATAATCTGGATGATTAACATGTTTTTTTCTGTTTTTCTGGGGGATCTACAATTCTAGAGTCATTTTGGATATGTTCCTAATGTTCTGGTACTTTAGAGACTCTGCACAGGCAATATAGAAAATCATCTATGGAATATTTGACCTGCAAGCCAGCACTCTACTATTTCTGGGCCCCAACATGTGTCCTGTCAGGAAGTATATCTCCAACGTTATTTATTCCCATACAGAGCAGAAGTTGCTGAATATATGTTGAGGTGTATTTCTCCAATTATATATGCTGCTATATATGCTCAATGAAATTTGAGCATTTGTGAAAAGAAAATCGATTTCTATTTTTGGAGCTTAATTCTAGTGAATACCCCAAAAAAAACAGTGGTTCAAAATTCTCACTATATCACCATAAAAATACTTTGGGAGTCTACATTTTCATATGGATTCATTTTGGGGGGTTATTGTGTTCTGGTGCCAGAAAAATCAGCAATGGAAGAAGTGGTCCATGAAAGCCAAAATGCACTCAATTGGTTCTGGGTCTTGTGAAGTGCCCAACCAGAAAATAAAGCACACACATATGGAATCCCCATATAGAAATAGCAGAATGTAATTTCAGTTGTGTTGCATCTCTCATGAAGAACAAGAAAATAATGAAATGCAGCAGTAATGGTAAAAACTTTACTACATTTTTACCTAAACTGCCAGGAAGATTGAGGAAAAAACAGCAGTAATTAATGTTCAAAATATTTAGATAGATATTCCTTGAAAAATCTGGTACTTTAGGGGAATTTCTGGGCCTATGTCAAGGTGGGAATTGAAATATTGAGGTATTTAATTCTAGAACATATTAAGCACACACAGGGCCTCATGTATAGGGGATATAAAATGCATTCACAAGACCCCACAATTACTTGTATGCTGAGCTACACATACTCTATCTTAAGATACATGCGACTCAGCAATCTATGGAAAATAAGTGTGCTGGACGAAGATATGTTTAAAGCTTTAGAGACGTTAGTCATCATCATAAACTTGATGATGATGATGACTGGTGTGTTACTGTGTTTTTTTTTAAAGAAATAAATATTTTTTTTATACAGTGGGCCCCTCCCAAAATGGAACCTGCTCATAGCCTAAACTTGTAATTGTAATTTCGTGAGGAAGCACAAAACGGTGGTAGTCATTTTCGCAAATGAATTAATTCTGACAGGAGATAGAGCGACATGAAGATAGCAAATGGTGTAATTACGACATGCAGCATATACAGACTTCATAAAAATCTGGCAACAATCCAGACAAGTATATATACCGACACTGACATTGACAACAATTCAAAGGGCGACAGTTACATTGATGCTATTAAGGGGTTAAAGCGAGGACCCAGCGACTGTATAATGTTTTTTTGGAAGGGTTGGACATTACGCAGCCGGCTATGACAGGCTGGGCTGGTGACTCTATATAACAGGGAAACCCAAGCCATGGGGACCCATTTTCATAATGTAAACCAGCACTAGTCTGTTCAGCAAGGGGTTGAATTCCTTAGGAAAATCAGGCATTAAATATATGTGAGCCTCCCCCTTTGAAAGCACTTGGGCTTTTCCCACCTCCTTGGGTGGTGGGTATGGGGAAATAAAGAGTTAATTAATATACATGTATATTTACTGGTGCAATACTAAGCTGTTTGGGTATGCTGGCACTTGTAGAACTGCAGATGCCAGCAAACTCATGACTGCCAGATCATGCATGATGGTTGTTGAAAGACAAGAGCCAGCATGTCCTGACATCCTGGGTCCACTGGGATCTGTAGTGTGCACCTGTAAAATAATACACTGAAATAAACACACAGACTCTGTTACAAAGTCATTTATAGAAAAATAAAAGACTACCACACACATACCCTCTTATACCCCATTATTGCTCACCTAAATCCATAGGAGTGCTCTTCTTTCTGCCGGTTTTCAATCTAGGTGAAAAACTAAAACATGTTTCTGATTGGTCAAGGTGTAGGAAAGCCGCACTGAACTGAATCATCATGAAGTTCATTCAAGTAAATTTTCTTGGAACACCTCCTGACAGGTGTATCTGTGGCTGTCTCTACCTCTACATAAGTAGCAAGCACATGAATATGTCTTTACTGTTCTTTCTCTACATTTAAATGTCCCTTCCCTCCTTTTTAACGTCTCTATAAGAGTACAGAGTAGTAAGTGTACGTTGCACATGAGTCAGCATAAGGACTTATGCTTATGCTTTTTCTGTGCCCATGTGTAGCATGATAAAGTTTTTTACGCAAAAAAAGGGACTTGGGTCTTCTACATAAGTGCCGTAGTTGGGGGTCACTGTAATCAAGAAAAATAAGAAATACATTTTGGGACATATTTATGCAGTAGCACAATCAAAGAAAAAAATTACATTTTTAAAGTTCTTTGTATAATCAAAAAACAGACAGCCTATTTATTAAAATTTTCTGCCAAAAGAAAGCTCTATCTGTCCCTAAAATGAATATACATTCAGTTGGGTAATCTAATACATAAAAGTGCAAATGACAGACAAACATATCATGAAAACTTGAGAATGGGTCTGGAAATAAAAGGGAACTGTGGACGAGGACCTGACGGTCATGAAGCAATTAAAAAAGAGACTAAATAGTATTCTCAAAGGCTCCCACAGTTTCTTAGATTTTCTTTGTTGTTCGCTTAACGTTGTTACTGACAGCCCATTTTTGTCCCTTTTGATAAGTAGAGAATGTCATCTGTGTATTTTTATAAATAAAACTACCTTGTATTTTATGTTCAGCGTTGAAATGATTAATAAAAAGGGGTTTTCCACCTCATAAATTATTTTGACTAAATAATGATGGGACCCCCACCAAAGTACTATTATTATTTTGGGCAATAGGTTTGGAAAACCCCTACTATATGAATGTAAAATAATATCTGTTCTGTCGTATGCAACATGCATGTAAAATAGCTTAGTGCAAAAAAGGAAGTGAAAGCTTTTTCACTTTTAGTTCCTCTAAATATACATTGAGGCCCAACTGTAGGCAGAATTCCTTATTTACTTATGTATTGTAAATATTAATGTTTCCATCTGTATCTGACCTAAACAAAAAGGGTAGTTTGTGAATAGTCTACGCCATTGTCAGACAGAATTATATAATGGTTTAATAGATCACTCCTCCGTCTCTTTTATAGATATTGTTCCTCTTTCATTATAAATTTCCATTCCCTACTATTCTCTAACAACACCTTCCCAACAGTGTATTGTGTATCATTACAGTTCAGTTGCTATGAAAACATAGCATTTACATTCATACAAATATCAGATACATAGCAGGGCTGTGTATGTCTTCTGGCAGCCACCATTCTTTTAAACATGTCATGACATAGTTAGCCATCTGCCGTATACTATATTGTGAATGGTTATTGGTATATTTTATTTAAGTACTAGCAGCTTTTAGCACTGTTGAATCTCTTTGGGCTTTCACAAGCATAAAGTGCTGATTGTAGCATACAATGAAATTATAACCCCTCTTCAACTTTACTACTGGCCAACAAGTAAGGAAAAACTCCTCCCTCATTTTCTCAAGTGCCATTTTAGAACAGACAGCGCGTATGGAGGAGGTTAGCTGTGGTGCTCTACTCAGATAATAGCGTTCAGGGTGCACCAGGGGCACAGGAAAGCAATAGAATCCTGTCATTATTGTAAAGCAGTTCTGTAGATAATAGTCAGCTACAATAGTTTGCTGATCAAATACACTTTACACAGACTAGTGGCTACTGGTTGTTGTTAATGCATTGCATATATATAATAGGCCAATACTCCTTAAAGGTGAAAAACTGAGTGGTCTGATTCCAAACAGACAGAAAATCACAGTTAAAAGATCACCAAACATTCAAAATAGTCTAGTTAGGAGTGCTTTACCCATTCCACAAAAGACAACCCCCAATACCTGGCTAAACAACCAAATAGGGGGCTTCTATTTTTGTAACAAATGCTCCACATGTAAAAATACAAATATTTACACTACTAGACCTGTGGTGGAGTTTACATCTAATTTTAAAAAAAATAAATTTTACATTAAGGAAAAGATAACTTGTGACACCTCAGGTGTCATTTATCTTTTGCAGTGTCCCTGTAATAAACAATATATAGGGCGAACAACCAGCAGCCTGAAAACCAGACTTGCAGAACACTGCAGAAATATCAAAAATAAAATAGAGAGCCGTACTGTATCTGCACACTTTATGCAATATCATAATAGTGATATGACAACATTAAAATTTATAGGGATCAAAAAGGTGAAACAAAACTGGAGGGGCGGTGATTACACAGCAAAAATCTCAAGAGAAGAGGCCAAATGCATCTACGTTCTAGGGTCCTTGGCACCCAATGGTGTGAATCTAGACTTTGATCTAGGAATCTTTTTATACAACTGATTTATACTCTTCCCCAAGGTGTTTTCACCAAAATTGAAGTATATTTCGTGCCCGTATATACCACTTTACATATAAAGACATAGACAAATGTTTGGCTTTATATTTGAGTCGAACACTGTAACAATGTTTCAGTGTCACTAATACATTTATTTACATGCAATTTTGTTACATCTATCTAACCTTTTGAATCAAGATTTGTGCAATCGATTGAATATTAAGAGTTGTCAGCTGGCAATGATATCATGTGTTAAAGTGGGACCTATCAGAATGGCAGATGAGCCACACACGCCCACTCCTCCCCTAGCTCATGATGGAACCAATGAGAGATCGAAAGGAGGGCTATTTAAACATAGAACATTTGCCAGATATCCATACACACTTATCCCTGAGGAAGCCTTGCAAAACAAAGGTGAAATGCGTTGGGTTTTGCACACTTTTACTGACATCTGTCTTATCTGCCATTTTGGAAGATATAGCAGAATTTTAACATCTTTACTGGAGAATCTGTTTTGATATATCCACGAAGCGGAGTTCACGAGCGGACAGAGATGTCTTCTGCAAGCGAGGACTTGGAGACGCCAGGGAATTCTGCTTTATATTTTTTATTATACCTTATGATTGGTGGAGAAACCACTCAAATCCCTATAGGCAGCACCCCATTATACAGTATTGACACATAACTCATCCAGTCAGCGCTAAGTATTTATTCAATATGTTATATTATTATATTTATATTAAGTGAAGCAACTAAATTTCTTCATTAAACACATATTAATTTGCTCCCAATGAACTAAGTAGGAGTACAAGCTCAATTCTAAAAACCATTTGTGGATATATGAACATATCAGATACAATTCTACTATTAAGGCCTAATAAATAACTTCTAAGCGAAATTGTTATGATGCCTGATTCAACTTCAGGAAAGTTCAAAACTCATGGCCATAATATTCTGGCAAATATATTGCAAATTTGTCATCTCTATAGGCTCATTATTTTTTTAAAGTATATTATTATTGATTGTATGCATATTGTGTGCCATTTATATAAGAGTATGATGATCTAGTATAACACTATGCATTTTAGCTAGAGATGAGCGGGCTCGGATTTCGCTAATCCGAGCCCACCCGAACAGTGCGGATCCGAACGGGATCCGAGCACTGTTCGGATATTTCCGGCGGGCAAAAAATTGAAAACGAGGCTCTGTCGTCCAAGTCTCGCGTCGAATCTCGCGAGGGGTGGGAGGGAGGGCCCAGAACAATTCTATTGTGTACCTCTTTTTTTGGCATTATGTGCTCAAGCTACCTCGGTGCAGCCTTTTGGCCTAAAAACAATATTGTGAGGTGTTCAGAATAGACTGGAAATTAGTGGAAATGATTGTTATTGAGGTTAATAATAGCGTAGGAGTGAAAAAAACAACACAAAACTGGTTTTTAGCACTTTTTATGCTTTTTTAAAAATAAATCAGAACCAAAACCTTTCGTCGGATGTTTTGGCAAAGCAAATCAGAACCCAAAACCTCAAGCTAATCAGAACCCAAAACCCAAAACCCAAAACACTAAAAGTGGCCGGTGCACACCCTTAATTTAAGCTAATATTTCTTACAAATATGGATATGTTTTACCATTTGTATATTGAAGGTTATTTTATTAGATCTTACACACATTGGGGGAAAGTGTGTTTGTTTTCAGTTTCAGAGTTTGGTCAATGCTTAGACTTAGATAAGGTTTAATCAAAGAGGTATTTTATGTTAAATTGCATTGTTCCTCTGAATGCTACTTACCTTAAATAGCAGTTTTATGTACTGGATCCCACAGTGGAGGAGATACTCACACTTGAGACAACTGGTTCTCTAGAGCTGACAGCTATAAAAAGTTTGAATACTGCTATTGATTGTAAGTGTGCAGAATACTCAATAATGACACTGGACAAAAATTAATAATCACTCCCACATTTAATTCAGCATTGCTGTAGTTAGTCAATATCCACTATTATTGGTATTGTTGTTACAACATGTAGGTAGAAACTTGAGTATCTGGCAGTTTATAGAGGATATTTGCAAACCAGAAAAATGCATCACTGAAATACATATCAATTGGTGTAAATATTCCTATTTATCCCCAACCTGTATACACATTCTAATTTCTGGAATTACCCCTGGACATATTCACCTACCTTTGTGGAATTGTGGATCTGTCTTGGAAAAAGCATAGTTGGGGTAATAAAATGTTACCCCTCAAGTTCCAGCTATCACTTTAAGACTAAATTGATTTAAAGTTTTTGCTTTGTTTGCTTTTCTCATTTATGTCTTAATCAAGCTTGTGGGGATATTAAGTCTCTCTAATTGATGGTTTTATGACATTTTTGAAATGCATCTAGAAATACACATTCATTGTACAGGCACAAAGGGTCTCCCATTGAAAGTATGGGCCTAGGTCCAATCTCCACCAGCTCTGAGGACATGAAAACACCAAGTCCTTTTGCAGGGAGAATAGGGCTCTGTGGCACCCTGCTAAATAGGGAAATCCCATGGTAAATATGTGCCCTCCATCCTATGAATCTAATTTAATTATCTTATCTTCCAAAATTAAATCTAATTTTTATATGTGGACATGATGTTAGGTTCCTACTGTAAGTTTGCCTAGTCTGTATTCAGACAGGGAAGGCCCAATACAGCCAACTGCTCCCATTAGAAGATGAACACTTTTGCACTCACCACATACATCAATACCTTAGTGTGTCGATAATTGGTCTTCCCTGAAAATGCAGAAACTCACACAAAAATTGGTCAATTATCAAACCTTAACTTCAGAGCTGGATTAAGGCTTTGGCAGGCCCCGGGGCACTTAAGACAGTAAGACCCCTATAGTCTAATACACATATATGCAAACAATGCCCCCCTCATATCTCTCATTGCCCCCTCCCATCTCTCTCATTGCTGCCCCCTCTATGTCTCTCTCACTGCCCCCCTCATATCTCTCTCATTGCTGCCCCCTCCATGTCTCTTTCTATTTCCCCCCTCGTATCTCTCTTATTGCTGCCCCCTCCTATCTCTCTCTATGCTGCTCCCTCCATGTCTCTCTCATTGCCCCCTTGTATCTCTTTCATTGCTGCCCCCTCCATGTCTCTCTCATTGCCCCCTCGTATCTCTCTCTCATTGCTGTCCCCTCCATGTCTCTCTCATTGCCCCCCTTGTATCTCTCTCATTGCTGCCCCCTCCATGTCTCTCTCATTGCCCCCCTCGTATCTCTCTCTCATTGCTGCCCCCTCCCATCTCTCTCATTGCTGCCCCCTCTATGTCTCTCTCACTGCCCCCCTCATATCTCTCTCATTGCTGCCCCCTCCATGTCTCTTTCTATTTCCCTCCCTCGTATCTCTCTTATTGCTGCCCCCTTCTATCTCTCTCTATGCTGCTCCCTCCATGTCTCTCTCATTGCCCCCTTGTATCTTTTTCATTGCTGTCCCCTCCATGTCTCTCTCATTGCCCCCCTTGTATCTCTCTCATTGCTGCCCCCTCCATGTCTCTCTCATTGCCCCCCTCATATCTCTCTCTCATTGCTGCCCCCTCCCATCTCTCTCATTGCTGCCCCCTCTATGTCTCTCTCACTGCCCCTCATATCTCTCTCATTGCTGCCCCCTCCATGGCTCTTTCTAATTCCCTGCCTCTTATCTCTCTTATTGCTGCCCCCTTCTATCTCTCTCTATGCTGCTCCCTCCATGTCTCTCTCATTGCCCCCCTTGTATCTCTCTCATTGCTGCCCCCTCCATGTCTCTCTCATTGCCCCCTCGTATCTCTCTCTCATTGCTGCCCCCTCCCATCTCTCTCATTGCTGCCCCCTCTATGTCTCTCTCACTGCCCCTCATATCTCTCTCATTGCTGCCCCCTCCATGGCTCTTTCTATTTCCCTCCCTCGTATCTCTCTTATTGCTGCCCCCTTCTATCTCTCTCTATGCTGCTCCCTTCATGTCTCTCTCATTGCCCCCCTTGTATCTCTCTCATTGCTGCCCCCTCCATGTCTCTCTCATTGCCCCCCTCATATCTCTCTCTCATTGCTGCCCCCTCCCATCTCTCTCATTGCTGCCCCCTCTATGTCTCTCTCACTGCCCCTCATATCTCTCTCATTGCTGCCCCCTCCATGGCTCTTTCTATTTCCCTCCCTCGTATCTCTCTTATTGCTGCCCCCTTCTATCTCTCTCTATGCTGCTCCCTCCATGTCTCTCTCATTGCCCCCCTTGTATCTCTCTCATTGCTGCCCCCTCCATGTCTCTCTCATTGCCCCCTCGTATCTCTCTCTCATTGCTGCCCCCTCCCATCTCTCTCATTGCTGCCCTCTATGTCTCTCTCACTGCCCCCCTCATATCTCTCTCATTGCTGCTCCCTCCATGTCTCTTTCTATTCCCCCCCCCCTCGTATCTCTCTTATTGCTGCCCCCTCCTATCTCTCTCTATGCTGCTCCCTCCATGTCTCTCTCATTACCCCCCTTGTATCTCTCTCATTGCTGCCCCCTCCATGTCTCTCTCATTGCCCCCTCGTATCTCTCTCTCATTGCTGTCCCCTCCATGTCTCTCTCATTGCCCCCCTTGTATCTCTCTCATTGCTGCCCCCTCCATGTCTCTCTCATTGCCTCCTCGTATCTCTCTCTCATTGCTGCCCCCTCCATGTCTCTCTCATTGCCCCCCTCATATGTCTCTCTCATTGCTGCCCCCTCCATGTCTCTCTCATTGCCCCCCTTGTATCTCTCATTGCTGCCCCCTCCATGTCTCTCTCATTGCCCCCCTCGTATCTCTCTCTCATTGCTGCCCCTCCATGTCTCTCTCATTGCCCTCTTACTTACCGGTAGATGTGACAGCCATTCTGCCACTGCATTGCTTGCTCATTGCTACTCGGACAGGAATTGAATATACTTCCTCTCTGCCCCCTGTACCCCCCTTCAATTCGGCTCTGTTTGACTTACAAAAGTGTAAGTTACATTTTCCCTCAGCTTCGAGTAACATCCAGATATTTTACTCCTATTGAGAATTTAAAAGTAGATTTCTATTTTTAACCTTAACTGGCACTTATTAGGTAGTTACTGAAGAAGTTTAAGATAAACACCAAAAAGTACAAACATCAGTAAACCCTGACAATATTAAGTGATGAGTAAGAGAAATATAATTATACACCAATCCAGCACCAGCAGAAATGGATAGGGCCATTCATAAGTTTCATTCATCAGGTTTGGGCTACAATGTCCAGATTGCCCTCTTGCTGGGTACCTCAGCTGTTTATGTATATGGTTGTACTTTGGAAAACATATACAGGGGTAAATTCTTTCTGCGATAAAAAGTGATAGTTGTTTTTGTGCTAGCCTTGTATTTTAGTGAAGTTTTCATTTGCATTCAGTGTACTTCAGCTAAATTAAAGGACACCTCTGTGCCATACTTTAATAAATAAAGTTCTGCTCTGTTCATAAATAAAGTAAATGTTACATTGCAACAAACCATATTTTTTGTGTTTTGTAACATTGATACTTTTCAAGCCTGTTTATTAGTATATTTATGAAAGTTGACCATTTGCGTCATCAATCCAGTTACTTCTATACATGGAAATGGCCTCAGCCATGCAATGTTTTTATAGAAAAAGTTGTTTTGACATTTTGATGCAATGAGTTTGACTGTTGTGGTAAAAAAAAAAACCCTCCGATGTCATGTTATTGTTTTCAGTGTGTGTCTGTTTTTTTGTCTTTAGAAGTATGTAGTATAAAAATGAACACTTTGAACCAGACTCTACAGTTCTTTACAGAAGTGGGTTTTGTTTGAAGCCCTTGATTTATTTCCCATCCCTTAATCGTTTCAGATTGTGTCACTTTCCTTATATATAATCCAATCTCTGGTAATTAAAATATGCCACAGTTTGTATCTTTTAATGCCATCTTTTAATGCCATGTGTATGTGTGATGAGCAGTGATGTGACTTCACTAATAGTATGTGAACGGTAAATTCATATATTCACCTTTTTCACTCCGAAAGATCAAACAAATTTTCATTGTTTTGATTATATTTTTGTACTATATTCATTTAGGTGTAGTTTGTTGGGCTATATATTCTTGAAATAAACTTGATTTTTTGGGGATTTGCTTTGTGATTATTATTATTATTATTATTATTATTATTAAAATTATTATTATCATCATTTTATTCCTTTGTCTATTCCTATAATGTATATTCTCATTAAATGAGCACTATAATAACTTTAAAAAACACTAATGGCTATTTTGTCATATCAAAGTTCTGTAAAGGAGTGGTAAAAAGGGTCAAAAAAAGAGAAGTATCAAGATATCACTTGGTGACTCTATACTTCATAGTGATTGCTTTTTACAATGCCATCCATAATTATTATTATCTTTTATTCTTAAGGCGCCACAAAGGGTCCGCAGTGCCGTACATGATATATACAGAAAGCAGTGATCCATAACACATAACATGATACATGAAGAACAAAATGCAATGATCAGACATACTGAATATTAGAAGGAGAACAAAAGGAAAGAGGGCCCTGCTCGTGAGAGCTTACATCCTAAAGGAAGGAGGGAGACATAAATAGGGTGGTATCAACTGGGGGAGTGGGGATGGAAGACCGGACAAGTGAGTTAGGAGGAAGTCTGACAGGCTTCAATAAAGAAATGAGTCTTAAGGGCATGCTTGAAGCCTTTGAGAGTGGAGACTAACCTGATGGAGCATGCAAGATCGTTCCACAGCTGTGGAGCAGCCCTGGCAAATTTCTGGAGGTGGGTGTTAGTAGAGATGTTCAGTGAGTAGTAAGGTGGTGGTCAAGAAATGTAGGTAGAGATGAGGTTGGAGTTATAGGGGGGGGGGACAGACTGAGAAATTTGAAGGTTAGGGTGAGGAGTTTAAATTTAATTCTGTAGGCCATGGGGGGCCAATGTAGCAACTGGTGGAGGGGGACAGTAGAGATAGAGTGGCGGGAGAGAAAAATGAGGCAGGCATGAGGATAGACTTAAGAGGGGCACGGTCAGACTCAGGTAGTCCAGAGAGAATAAGGTTACAGTAGTCAAGGCGAGAGATTACAAGAGAGTGAATAAAAGTTTTGGTGGTTTCCGTGGTGATAAAGGGCCATACCTTTAATATATTCCGGAGGGACAGAATGGGAGGTTTGAAGGAGAGGGAAGAGTCGAGTATGACCCCAAGGCATCGGACTTGTGGGACAGAAAGGAGGGTAGTATTATTAACATAAATAGAGATGAGGGGAGGTGGGAGAGCCCTGGAAGAGGGGAAGACAATTAGTTCAATCTTGAAAATATTTAGTTTAAGAAAGCGCTGGGACATCCAAGATGAGATGGGCGAGAGACAGCAGGTTCCAGATTCCTGTAATAGGGAGCAGCTGTACAGATCAACTATTTATTATTATGTATTTCTTTATTTATAAGGCTACAGATTCCGTAGTGCCGGATACAGAAGCAAGCAACAAATAGATGATGTAATACATATAAGTAGCATAGATGAGTGTCAGTAATGCTATGGGCACTCACGCAGCAAAAGATGTGATGGGATGTACGAGGGAGTAGACAGACGTGGGAGAATAGGTAAAGAGGACCCTGCCTGCGAGAGCTTACATTCTAGAGGGAGGGGTGGTGAGAAACAGTAGGACCAACTGGGAAAAATGGATTTGGCAGATGAGGAAGGGGAGGTTAAGGATAGAATGTTTAGGAGGCGGTAGGATAGGTGAGCTTGAAAAGGTGAGTTTTGAGTGAGCATTTGAAAGACTGAAGGCTGGGGGAGAGTCGAGTGGGACGGGGTAGGGAGTTCCAAAGATTAGATGCAGCAGGACAGATGTCTTAGAGGCGAGCAGGGGAAGAAGTAATGAGAGGTGAATTGAGGCGGATGTCAGAGGCAGAGCGGAGTGGCTGGGTAGATATATACCTCGAAACAAGGTCAGAGATGTAAGGGGGAGAATAGTTGGTAAGGGCTTTGTAAGTGAGGGTAAGGAGCTTGAACTGAATTCTGAAACAGATAGGGAGCCAATGAGGCGATTTACTCAGAGGAGAAGCAGAAGAGGTGTAGTGGGAGAGGAAGATGAGCCAAGCCGCAACATTCTGTATGGTTTGCAGATCAGAAATGTGAGAGTATTGAAGGCCAGTGAGAAGGAGGTTGGAATAGTCAAGACGAGAAATGATGATTGAATGGACCAGGATTTTGGTTGCATCCTGAGAAAGGAAGGGACGGATATTCATGATGTTATGGAGGAGAATTGGCAGGATTTGGTGAAGGACTGGATATGAGGAGCAAAGCTGAGGGCTTGGGTGACAAGAGAAAGAGTGATGTTGTCCACCAAGAAAGAGATATTGGGAGGGATAGCAACATTGGCAGGTGGAAAGATGGTGATCTCAGATTTGGAGATATTGAGTTTCAGCAAGCGCTGTGACTTCCAGGTAGTGGCAGCAGAGAAAGAGCTAAATACCTAGGTTAGGAAGGCGGGAGACTGGTCATGGGAGGAAAGGTAGATTTGCCTGTCATCAGCATAGAGTATTGGAGGCCAAATGATTGAATGAGTTCACCGAGAGAAGTGGTATAGAGAGAAAAGAGCAGAGGGCCATGGGCAGAGCCTTGTGGGACAATAGAAAGGGGAAGAGAGGGGTGGAGAGCTGGAAGCAGACATGCTAAAAGAGTGACCAGAGGGGTAGGAGGCAAACCAGGAGAGAACTGTTTTGTGAACACCTAGGGAGTGAAGGGTGGTGAGGAGAAGAGGATGATCGACTGTATGAAAAGCAGCAGAGAAGTCGAGGAATATGAGAAGGGAGAAGTGACCTTTGGACTTAGCTGAGAGTAAGTCGTTTGTTATTTATAATCATTGTCATTAGCACCTGATTTTGTTTTTTTTGTTCAGTACAATAATTGACATGAGATAGTACCTAAGAAGCTGGGTAAGCCCAATCCACTGAAAACTAAAGCTTTAGCTAATAAGGCTTGTCTCAATCTATGCTTCTTGTCATTCTACATGAATTTACTCCACATAGTTTAAATAGATTTAATGACAAGTGCTCAGTGTTGGACTGGGAAATGAAGGGCCCACCGGGGGATACAATGGTAGGGGCCCACCAAAGGGGGTATGGACAGCCACTAGAGAGACGTAACCAAACTACTAGAGGTGGTGTGTCAAGCACACGAAGGACAGCTAGCACCTTGGTGTAGTATATAAAGAATGCAGTGTGTAAATAAAGGGTACACAGTCTTGGCCTGCTCCTTAGATTGGGCAGAACAGTCACCAAAAATTGGGATTGTCCAACTAGAATCAGAACAGTTGGCAGACTGTCCTGCTCTCTCCTACCTGTTCTTGTTACTTTCACTACCTGTGACTGCTGGTTTCTTTAGTTGCGGCTTGTCTGGATCCTGGAATATTGGGGGCCCTATTTGGAAAAAAAATGGGCACATTTAGAAAATGCCTACCAACCCAGCGTTAAATCAATAGCAACCACGATTAATAACTAGGCATTCCTCCAGCCCGCACATTAAAATAATAGTATTCCCATTTAATACATAGATCTATATCTGTCACGAGCAGCGGCTTCACTTCTGCCAGCCACGGCTCACTCCTGTCTGCCTTTGGTGTCCCGGCCATCACCATGATGACCGAAACGTCACTTCCACCAACACGTCCTGGCTGTCACCAGGGCAACAGCCGGGAGGCTTCTTTCTTTCACCGCCGTGGCCTGGCTAATCTGACAGCCAAGCGCGTGTGCAACAAGGGGCCAATTCATTAACAGCCTGCTGTGCTGATTTGTGCATGTGTGGGGGCTTTGTTTTGATTGGCTCATCTGTGTATAAAAAGCAGGGAGGGCTTAGCCTCCCTTCTGGTTATGGTTTGCAGTTTCTGTTTCCTGACCAGCTCCTGTGCTCTGTATCTACTTATTGGATTACCCGTGTTTGACCCTTGGCTTTGTTTTTCTGGACTTCAATTCCTTGCCTGTTGCTCTGACCTCTGCTATGTTTCTGGACTATCCTTGTTTGCTGCAAGCCTGACATCTTGCCTGTTCCAGACCATGGTACCGGCTTCGAACCTGAGATCTTGGCCTGTTTCCTGACTACTCTTCTTCAATCTCCCGCTACTCAGCGCTATGGTACGTTTCATAAACTTGTACTACTCTGAGTATAAGACCTGGGGGCATCCGAGTACCTGTGAGCACATCAAGCTCTGCTGGAAAGGCGGCTGCTATAGGTGAAGACCTCTCCATTTTGTTCTACAAGTTTATGATAGTACTGATAGCCGTAACAATATCTCTCCAACCAAACCCAACATTAAAGTAATAGTATTCCTATTTAATAAATAAACCTATTTCCCTCTCTCCAAACAGCCCCAGCAATAAATTAATAGTATTTACATTTAATAAATATACCTGTTTCCTGCAACAATCACTTGCCATTAACTAATTCATATTTACATTTAATACATAGACCTCACCCTCCCCAAACTCACCCCCCCATATTCAATTAATAGCCCCCAAACCACCCCATCTTAAATGAATAGACCCACTATAAAATTAAATTGCCCCATCATCACACCACAAACAAAACAGCACCAATTCATTAGCTACCACCTACCACACACACACACACACACACACACACACACACACACACACACACACACACACTACATTTCCACAAGCCCCCTGTAACATCACGCACAGTACATTGCCACAAGCCCCATGTGCCATTACACACTACAATGCTACAAGCCCCATGAGCCATCACACATATTACATTGCCACAAGCCCCGTGCCATCACACAACCATTACTGTGCCCCTTCATCATCACCACAATGTGCCTCCTTATGATCACACTGCCCCCTTATGATCACCACGCTGCGCCCCCTTATGATCACACTACGCCCTCCATGCTGCTTCCCTCTTCCTTCACCTGGTCCCCTTTCATCACACTGTGCAATGCTGCTCTCCCCCTTCATCACTCTGTGCCTTTCTGCTCCTCCCCATCTTCATCACTCTGTGCCTTTCTGCTCCTCCTTCTTCATCATTCTGTGCCTTTCTGCCCCCCCTTCTTCATCACTGTTTGCCTTCCCCCCCTTTCATCACTCTGTGTCTTTCTGCCCCCTCTTTATCACTCTGTGCCTTTCTGACCCCCCTTCTTCATCACTATTTGCCTTTCTGCCCCCCTCTTCATCACTCTGTGCCTTTCTGACCCCCCTTCTTCATCACTCTGTGCCTTTCTGCCCCCCCTTCTTCATCACTATGTGCTATGTTGTTTTCCTCCCCTCTTCATCACTATGTACCTTTCTACCCACCCCCCCTTTCTTCATCACTCTGTCCCTTTCTGCTTTCCTCCCCTTGCTTCCGTTCCTTTACTTACCTTCCTATTGATTTATTTTATCTCTTTTCTTCCCTTCTTGTCTTCTGTCTTCTGACCTTTTTCTTTTTTCTTGCGTGCTGGCTCCTCTCTTCACCATTCATCACTGAATGTCGGGCGTGAAGTGATGATGTCACGCCCGACATTCAATGCAAAAGGAACAGGGAGGAGGTAGGAGGGGCGCCGTGCTGCGATGAGATAAGTAATTTTAAAAGTACCTGCTCCCCCCACCAACGAAGGGGGCGCAGCCATCAGATCTCGGGGCCTACCGGTGAATTCCCCTGCTCCCTGGTCGGCCAGTCCGATTCTGCAAGTGCTGGAATTTGGATTGGAAGTGTCTATAATAAGTATAGTAAGTGAGATAGGATTTTCATCCCAACAGCGTATATTCTACCAATCCAGGAGATATACATTTGGTCCCACTCTACCAGGTGCCTTTTCTTCTTAGAAAATAGCAGGGGACAGTTAGCCTTAAAGATATACAGTGCTCAGACAGTCCTGCGCCTCATGATTTGGGGCTGCCTGTGTAAGTGCAAATTCTGTTACTCACAGTGCATGTCATCCACAATCAGAGATATTCAGTGGAGTCTCCCTTGGCTTGACATTAAGTTGCTGGAGTTTAGGCGAGGGTATGCAAGCCAACAAGGAACTCTTTAGTTTGCATTTTCCAGTGAACATATACATATATGTTAATTTTATTTCGTTTTATGCACTTTTTTGTAACCATATCTATTCTGCTTACATTTTTTTACTACAATATTTGGTGCCCCTTTTATTCCGTTTCTACCTACCTTATCTGGGTCAGACTTGGTAGGCGGAGGATTAAGTCTGATAGCCAAACACTTTGCAAATAATTTTAAATTTGAATTCAGTAAGGAAAAACAATAATTAGTGCATTCCAGTGGATCCTTAGTTGGCTTGAGGATCATTGTGATTTTGGCCCTTGTAGCATCCATGCGGAAGTAATACAAATGAATAATTTAGTTACATGGTTAACCAGTTTTGCTTGGAAGGCTTTATAGTAGCATCTCTAACCTTTTCTTCTGATATTTATTTCTCAATCATTCCAATTTAGGTATATTACAAGAGCCCCAGCTATTCTACTTTGTCTCTGTCCTTCCAAACCCCAACCCTGCCACTTCGCACATATTTGCCACTCACAAAAGTGTTCCCTCTCATCTAATCGCCAATAGTGAAAATACTGCTCTAATGTTGATTTCATCATCTTTATATTCATCTTTTCTTCCTACTATTTCTGTCCTCTCTCTCACCAAACAAAGGGATTTCAAATCCCTCACCTCCACCCTGCCAACAACTCCGATCAACTCTTCACCACTGTCAATAAGCTTTTCTGTCACCGTTATGACTCAATCTCTCCTCACTCACTGCTCAAGACTTTGCCACTTAATTTAAAGACAAATTTGGCACTGTACACCATGAATTCTCCCTCCTCCAGAACATTGCCAAAAAATGACCCTTCCTAACTCAGAAGTAATTAAAACCCTGGTCCATTTGCTCACTATTCCCTCCTCTTCAATGACCTCCCCTTCACCCACCTTTCCCCTCTACAATTCATCCTGAATGCTGTGGCTAGACTACTCTCTCCCATTGCTCCTTATCCATTGCCCCACTCTATAAATTCCTTCACTGGTTCCCTATTGCATCCTGAATTCAGTTTAAGCTACTCAACTTCAAGGCCCTCGCTAATGCTTCCCCTCCATACATCTTGGATCTCATCATGAGATACAGTCAAGCATGACCACTCCGCTCCACTCCAACTGTGAACTTCAATTATCTTTCCCTCTTAGAACCCACTCCAATAATTCATCCCACCTATGGAAGTCTTTGCCTTATCCCACCAGACTCTTCCTTAATGTTCAATCCTTCAAATGAGCACTCAAAAATCACCTCTTCTTGTTTGCCTACCCTAACCCCCAAATAGTCTCTTATGTCCACTATGTCTCTTGTCTGTACCCCATTTAGTCATGTCTTAATCTAAATCTTCTGCTGTCTGTTCACTTACACACATGGAATTGTTAATGTATGCGTGCTAGCTATAAATTCATGTATGTCTTATTTCATCTTAAGTGTATTCATGTATCTTTTATCGTTAATATGATTGTCCAGCACTTCAGAATCTGTGTGAACTATAAACAATGATTGATGATTTTGATGATAAGGACCTGGAACAAAATGATGGATGAATTTTGCACTTGACCTGGGTTTCCAGAAACAGATGATTTCTGTTTTCAGTTCAACAGCTGTAGAATGGAACAAAGAATGCTAGTATGGCATACAAAGACCTTTAGTTTGATGAGTAAGTTTAGTTATGTGATTCCCAAACAGAGAGTTGGGTGGGAGGGATGAAGGATAAGGGGATAAAGGGTGGAAGTGGGTAGAGTGGCCTATCTATGTAGCCCAAAAAGAATCGGGATGACCACTTGAATAGAGCTTTTTTTCTAGGACACCACTGAGGAGAGCTCAGAGTGGGAAGTCAGAAATAATTTAACAGCTGGGTTCACGAGGTATTGGTAGAGCATTAAAGCAAGACATCAGGGAGCACATCTCCATCCCAGGTACCTACATCCAATCACTCAAGCATATTAAATTGTATTATAAATAGTAAAAAGTAACAACTCATAACTACTACATAAAATTTAACAAGCGTATCATAGGTTAACCCTTTCGTGTTCCCTGCTACGCATTTTGGATAAGAATCCTTTATAAGGCAATTTGTGAATTTTCACAGGTGTCCCAATTAACTAAATGATGTTACAAAGCCAGTGAATTGGAACCTGATATCAATGTAAACACAGAAGCTTCATATTTAAATTCAATACACCAATCACACTTTGTTATTCTTCCAAAAAACATTAAAATCAAAATTGTCACCTCAGCTTTTTTGGAATTGAGTATATTCCTTTAAGTAATAGAGAAGGGGATAGACTTGCTGTTTTAAGAAAGAGAAAAACATACCGGATACATACTATCAATACTCTGATACCAAACAGTTTTAAAAATAATTTTGATTTTAGCACTTTTTAAAAGACCAGCAGACTTCAGGAAAAATATTTATTTCAATCAAAATTAAAAATGATATCTTGCTACATATTACAATATAAATTTTTGCTTAGCGGCCATTTTATTTAAAAGATTTTTTTGATCCGCGCCAGTATCAATACATTGATAAGTACAGCCCTAGTGAAACCACACAGCCAATCACTGTAGCGATTATAGAAAAGCTTTCTTCAGTTGCAAACCTATGACCAGCAAAGTTCACTGAGTCGAAGCTTGTGCATCTACCTGAAACCATGGTACCTTGGCTTTGAGGTACCTGTCACTAGTAATGCAGTGAAAGACAGGGTCTATAAAGCCGCTAAAATGAATTTACATCATCAAATGACCACAAGGCGCTCAATTAACCAACAGCAACACAGGTGGAGAGACTCAATAGGGTGGGAGTCCAAGCTCCTCACTGGCCTGTGGAGGAAGACTAGGAGGCGTAAGTTAGCAGTTACTTGTCATGAGTATATGTTGATTTTATTGTTATTTTTAAAATATGTCAAAGAGTCCCAAATCCTAGATGACTTTGAAATGCTGTATTTAAAATAACTTGTGATTTGTTTAGTAGACCTATTCTCGTTACCACCAAGGACAGATCCATTAATAAACTTGCTCCTAAAACTACCATGGAGACACTCCGTGTGTGGCATAAAATGAATGAGTATTCAAGTGCTCTCTCTTTTCCATTGCTACAAATTCCAAATAACCCCAGTGACTTTAAATATCTCTATATCCGCCACCGGATACAATTCCAGTTTACACAAATATTTAATATTAGCCTGTCTTCATCTTGGCTAATGTCTAAACTAAACTCCAAGTCCCGCATCACGTCCTGGTAAAATTATATAATTTTCCCAAACAAACAAATTGGCAAGTTGACCTAAACATCTTCCTCTCAGAAGAAGAATGAATCATAGAAACAGTAACCAAATGGAAACACAGAATATATCAAACATTCTCTATTGTTGGAGAAATGTTGGGAGGGTAGGTAATCTGCGCAAAAATCATGTTGTTTTGTCATTTGCATAATAACCTTGCTGGGGGTGACAGTCTTTACATTATTGCCTATTCCACACATAGAAGCTACATGTGACCTCCTCCCCCTAGTGTGTGTGTGTCTCTAATATACCCTGCCTCTGCCTTAATGTTTGCCTCTCTGTATATCTGCCCCAATGCACCTGTATGTTCAAGGGTGATTTAGGTTTAAGTGTATCTGACGTACTACTGGCGTAAACCTGGTGCATTTGCTACTGGTGTAGATCTGGATGCATCTTGTAATGTGTACTCCTCAGTACTCAGCTACATGTAAATTACACTATTTTTCCATGCAGCTTTTTTACCATAAGTTTTAACACATATGCATCCAACTCAGCATCAGACCCACAGTTGCCAGTGCCAGAAAGAATCTATATAGTCCTGATATGAATTTATATATTTTAATGCATTTGTTTAATTTGAAAAGTGCATAATAAATATCAGACTTTGAATTATTTGATCCAGTTCTAGTTCAACCAAAGATACCTAATTCACCTACCAGTTTATCACCAGTATACAACCTATCTAGCACAGGACCATAAGAAAGAAACATCATATCCTGTAACATACATTCACTACAATGTTATATTTATTACACAGCAAGAAATTGCTGTTTTGTTCACACACAAAAAAATTGGTTAAAAAGAAATCCACAGATATTACTAATAAAAACATATGCAATTTATTACTTATTTCCATGGATCACTCCCTTAAAAACCCTAAATATTATTCTTCAAAGGTTACTAACAAAGAAATAAAACCCTATACCTGTTAAGTAGCAAGAATAATTTTAGAATATTGTAGAATAGTTCACAAGTCGTAGGCCTGCCACCACATTGGTGCTGCCCCACCCAGACTACCATTGTGTGGCATGGGGGTGGGGCAGCATGTTCTCCTCCTGGAAGCGTGGTTCTGACATCATAGCCCTCCACCTGAGCTCACACTTCATTACCAACAGACTGCAGCAACATAAGTAAGTTACTGCCAGCCGCTGCCCCTCCATATCAGCAGCCGGCAGTGAAAATCAATATACTGAATGAGTGACATTATGTCACATATTCAATATTTTAGACACCCTTAAGCCCTTCCATCTAAGGCAACTGGCTAGGCTCACCTACTGGTAAAGTCAGCCCATCCTGTCTGGTTTCAGACCACAGTATGGATTTTAATTATACTGAAAACTGAACACATTGAAGTGTTACAGTCCTGTAACAAGGATGGCAGTAAACAATTAATAACAAATCATATTATAAGAGGAAATTTTAATTTGGCACTGTTATACACTGTACTAACATATTTTAATTGAGATATGTGTGAATTTTTTGTAAGACCCTATATGACTGATATATGTGCTGTAATTTTGTGTTTCTATATAACTAGTGGGTAAACTATATTTGTGAACTGTGCATTTAATCCACAGCAAGATATGTTTTGGGGGTGATTGTACATTACAACATGGATCAGATGATATTAAGGTTCAGCTGTTTGGTTACCATGGTTACCAACTGTGATGTGAAGCATTGTGATGTCAGGTCAGCTAGATCATGGTCCAGTGTCACACAGTCACTTTCTCCTCAGTAAGAGAGTTACTTGGTCCAGGATTAGCTGCAGATCGGGAAATGCTCTGGCTCACAGGTATTTTATGAATTTGTGTTGAATATTAATGCTGAAAAAGACTGATTAACAATTAAAAATATCAGAACTATCCATGTCAGAGACCAGTGCATACTGAGGGGGCACTGAAGACACCGAATCAGTGATAGTACGTCAGTAATTCAGTGTTTAAGGTGCCTGCTAAGCCCTGGTACTATAGGAGAACACCTAGTGGAAGCACCAACCCTGCCTGTCTGGTTTTCAGCACACTGTATGGATTTTAATTATACTGAAAACCGGACACATTGAAGTGTTACAGTCCTGTAGAAAGCATGGCAATAAATACACGAGTAAGAACAAATTATAAGAAGAAGACAGAAATACCGTATATACTCGAGTATAAGTCGACCCGAATATAAGCCGAGGTACCTAATTTTACCACAAAAAACTGGGAAAACTTATTGACTCGAGTATAAGCCTAGGGTGGGAAATGCAGCAGCTACTAGTAAATTTCAAAAATAAAAATGATATATACACAATCTATAAAAACAAATGTATTGTTCCCAGACTAGATAAATAAATAGGATGATTGACTGGTGTAGCAATACCAACATGTAATATATCACAAAGGATATATAGGAGATGCAGACCTCAATAAACAGTACTGAAGGGAATGGTGGTATATCCGGAGGCTCCAAACTGTATAGGACATAACAATAAGGAACAATGCAGAGCAGTGTTGGAGTGTATAACTCACGATTTCTTGATAGCAGTTCTCAGTCCGTCCGCGGTATTCCTTAAAGACTGCAAGCAAACAGATGGGGTGCGCTGACTATAATAGCCGTCCAGACACAAAGTCTTTTGAAGGAAAGTTCCTAGCTCCGTTTGGTCCTACCACTCCAATAGCGCTGGTTGAAGTAGTGATGTTTCCATTCTTCAGACGCGCCTGTGCAGGAGGTACCTGACGTCCCGGCTGTTACTGATTTCCTCATGTCTCACTAAACAGGCTGTCAGTGCAGTCCAGCGCTGCAGCGGCAGAGGATGAATGGGATGTGAAGCGATGAAGCGATACGGAGCTAGGAACTTTCCTTCAAAAGACTTTGTGTCTGGACGGCTATTATAGTCAGCGCACCCCATCTGTTTGCTTGCAGTCTTTAAGGAATACCGCGGACGGACTGAGAACTGCTATCAAGAAATCGTGAGTTATACACTCCAACACTGCTCTGCATTGTTCCTTATTGTTATGTCCTATACAGTTTGGAGCCTCCGGATATACCACCATTCCCTTCAGTAATATTTATTGAGGTCTGCATCTCCATCACCCGAGTATAAGCCGAGGAGGGCTTGTTCAGCACAAAAAAAGTGCTGAAAAACTCGGCTTATACTCGAGTATATACGGTAAGAGTCCTAAATAACTGAACAGAAGCTCACTTTGACCCTGAAGTAGAAATGTGTTGCACACTGTACAGTCCCTAGTCTATTCAAACCCTGACTTGCAATTCCAAAAATATGTATAAATGTTTTTGTAACGCACTATATGACTTATGTGCACATGCTGAAATGGTCTGTTTCTATATAATTAGTGAGTACACTATCTTTTTGAACTGTGCACTTGTTGACAACTGTCCCAGATATGATATTCTACAGTAAAATATATTTTGGGGGTGGCTGTACATTACAACATGGATCATGTGATATTAAGTATCAGCTGTTTGGTTACCATGGTTACCACCTGTGATGTGAAGCATTGTGATGTCAGGTCAGCTAGATCATGGTTGATGTCTACTGTCCAGTGCACCCAGTCACTTTCTCCTCAGTAAGAGAGTTACTTGGTCCAGGATTACAGATCAGGAAAAGCTTTGGCTCATCACGTATCTTCTGAATGTACTTGAACTACAAAAATTGAAATGAACAGGTGGATGTTCTCAGAGAAGAGGAAATGTATCCAGGTCTGATAAATGTTTCTTTAATGTGTCTAATATATCCAAAATTTTTAGGTTAGAATCAAAACTCTCTATCTAAAACTTCCATTCAAACTTTATGCAAAGAACACATGTAATTTTAATGGAATTGTTAACACGCTAAAGACCTAAGTTTGTGTTTGACCTAATACAGGGGGTCTTACTTATGTATTTCTAGCTGCACTTATCTAAGGATGTATGCAACTCAATATAGAGCATATCAATGTGTCCTCAACAAGTTAAGTTCACAGGGCTTCATTTGCGTCCAAACTGCAGATGTAGAATGTTTCCCACAAAAAAAGGCACATTTAGGTGTTTTTTTTAAGTTCACATATCTTATAATATGTGCAAATCAAAACAAATACGTTAACGCATCTGTATGAAAATACATCCAAAGCATCATTATGCATTGCTCATTGTTGATTTGTTTAACAGAAGCATATCTATATTTAAAGGTAGATGCTACCAAGCTTTTATAGGATAACATAAAGAAATTGTCAGCAGATTTGGGGTGCATACCATTATTATTTCAGATTGAGTAAATGCATTTTTCATGACAGGTATTGAAAGAAGCTTGTGAGGCATTGCAAAGGATATAGCAGCAGCATACACCCTTTCACCCACAAGGAAAGTTTTGCCAATTCCCCGTGGGTGGGAGCAACAACAGATTCTCCCTTAAACTTATGATTGCATATCTTCTCAGATGCTGCAAAAGGCTGATTCATCCAAGTTTGCTGTAAAGTGCAAAGGTCAGACACTGTGGATACATGGCTTACTCTGCAAAAAGGTAAAAGTCGGAGACTGCAGACCCGCCTACACCATGATCATCAGATGCAGAAGAAGTCCAAAATCTTTACCGAGGTGAGGTAACCCTGTCGATTTTGGGGACATAATAAAGCCCCTCCCTCTGTCCTCCACCTGAGACACAATAGTCTAGTGGCTACAACGCGTTAAGATGCATAGGATGCTATTTCTTCTGGGTTGCCCCTGCAGACCCACTTACAGCACAATCATCAAACATGGAATAAGCCCAAAATCTTTACAGAGGGGAGGGAACCCTGTAGATTTTGGGGACATAATAAAGCCCATCCCTCTTTCCTCCACCTAAGACGCAATAGCCTAGTGGCTACAATGCGGGAAGATGCATAGGATGCTATTTCTTGTGGGTTGCATGCCATATGGATGGGAAATAAAGGTATGCACTGGAGCCCCTGCAGACCCACTTACAGCACCATCATCAAACATGGAATAAGCCCAAAATCTTTACAGAGGGGAGGGAACCCTGTAGATTTTGGGGACATAATAAAGCCCCTCCCTCTTTCCTCCACCTAAGACGCAATAGCCTAGTGGCTACAACGCGTGAAGATGCATAGGATGCTATTTCTTGTGGGTTGCATGCCATATGGATGGGAAATAAAGGTATGCACTGGAGCCCCTGCAGACCCACTTACAGCACCATCATCAAACATGGAATAAGCCCAAAATCTTTACAGAGGGGAGGGAACCCTGTAGATTTTGGGGACATAATAAAGCCCCTCCCTCTTTCCTCCACCTAAGACGCAATAGCCTAGTGGCTACAACGCGTGAAGATGCATAGGATGCTATTTCTTGTGGGTTGCATGCCATATGGATGGGAAATAAAGGTATGCACTTGAGCCCCTGCAGGCCCACTTACAGCACCATCATCAAACATGGAATAAGCCCAAAATCTTTACAGAGGGGAGGGAACCCTGTAGATTTTGGGGACATAATAAAGCCCCTCCCTCTTTCCTCCACCTAAGACGCAATAGCCTAGTGGCTACAACGCGTGAAGATGCATAGGATGCTATTTCTTGTGGGTTGCATGCCATATGGATGGGAAATAAAGGTATGCACTGGAGCCCCTGCAGACCCACTTACAGCACCATCATCAAACATGGAATAAGCCCAAAATCTTTACAGAGGGGAGGGAACCCTATAGATTTTGGGGACATAATAAAGCCCCTCCCTCTTTCCTCCACCTAAGACGCAATAGCCTAGTGGCTACAACGCGTGAAGATGCATAGTATGCTATTTCTTGTGGGTTGCATGCCATATGGATGGGAAATAAAGGTATGCACTGGAGCCCCTGCAGGCCCACTAACAGCACCATCATCAAACATGGAATAAGCCCAAAATCTTTACAGAAGGGAGGGAACCCTGTAGATTTTGGGGACATAATAAAGCCCCTCCCTCTTTCCTCCACCTAAGACGCAATAGTCTAGTGGCTACAACGCGTGAAGATGCATAGGATGCTATTTCTTGTGGGTTGCTTGCCATATGGATGGGAAATAAAGGTATGCACTGGAGCCCCTGCAGACCCACTTACAGCACCATCATCAAACATGGAATAAGCCCAAAATCTTTACAGAGGGGAGGGAACCCTGTAGATTTTGGGGACATAATAAAGCCCCTCCCTCTTTCCTCCACCTAAGATGCAATAGCCTAGTGGCTACAACGCGTGAAGATGCATAGGATGCTATTTCTTGTGGGTTGCATGCCATATGGATGGGAAATAAAGGTATTCACTGGAGCCCCTGCAGACCCACTTAAGGCACCATCATCAAACATGGAATAAGCCCAAAATCTTTACAGAGGGGAGGGAACCCTGTAGATTTTGGGGACATAATAAAGCCCCTCCCTCTTTCCTCCACCTAAGACGCAATAGCCTAGTGGCTACAACGCGTGAAGATGCATAGGATGCTATTTCTTGTGGGTTGCTTGCCATATGGATGGGAAATAAAGGTATGCACTGGAGCCCCTGCAGACCCACTTAAAGCACCATCATCAAACATGGAATAAGCCCAAAATCTTTACAGAGGGGAGGGAACCCTGTAGATTTTGGGGACATAATAAAGCCCCTCCCTCTTTCCTCAACCTAAGACGCAATAGCCTAGTGGCTACAACGCGTGAAAATGCATAGGATGCTATTTCTTGTGGGTTGCTTGCCATATGGATGGGAAATAAAGGTATGCACTGGAGCCCCTGCAGACCCACTTACAGCACCATCATCAAACATGGAATAAGCCCAAAATCTTTACAGAGGGGAGGGAACCCTGTAGATTTTGGGGACATAATAAAGCCCCTCCCTCTTTCCTCCACCTAAGACGCAATAGCCTAGTGGCTACAACGCGTGAAGATGCATAGGATGCTATTTCTTGTGGGTTGCTTGCCATATGGATGGGAAATAAAGGTATGCACTGGAGCCCCTGCAGACCCACTTATAGCACCATCATCAAACATGGAATAAGCCCAAAATCTTTACAGAGGGGAGGGAACCCTGTAGATTTTGGGGACATAATAAAGCCCCTCCCTCTTTCCTCCACCTAAGACGCAATAGCCTAGTGGCTACAACGCGTGAAGATGCATAGGATGCTATTTCTTGTGGGTTGCATGCCATATGGATGGGAAATAAAGGTATGCACTGGAGCCCCTGCAGACCCACTTAAAGCACCATCATCAAACATGGAATAAGCCCAAAATCTTTACAGAGGGGAGGGAACCCTGTAGATTTTGGGGACATAATAAAGCCCCTCCCTCTTTCCTCCACCTAAGACGCAATAGCCTAGTGGCTACAACGCGTGAAGATGCATAGGATGCTATTTCTTGTGGGTTGCATGCCATATGGATGGGAAATAAAGGTATGCACTGGAGCCCCTGCAGACCCACTTACAGCACCATCATCAAACATGGAATAAGCCCAAAATCTTTACAGAGGGGAGGGAACCCTGTAGATTTTGGGGACATAATAAAGCCCCTCCCTCTTTCCTCCACCTAAGACGCAATAGCCTAGTGGCTACAACGCGTGAAGATGCATAGGATGCTATTTCTTGTGGGTTGCATGCCTTATGGATGGGAAATAAAGGTATGCACTGGAGTCCCTGCAGGCCCACTTACAGCACCATCATCAAACATGGAATAAGCCCAAAATCTTTACAGAGGGGAGGGAACCCTGTAGATTTTGGGGACATAATAAAGCCCCTCCCTCTTTCCTCCACCTAAGACGCAATAGCCTAGTGGCTACAACGCGTGAAGATGCATAGGATGCTATTTCTTGTGGGTTGCTTGCCATATGGATGGGGAATAAAGGTATGCACTGGAGCCCCTGCAGACCCACTTACAGCACCATCATCAAACATGGAATAAGCCCAAAATCTTTACAGAGGGGAGGGAACCCTGTAGATTTTGGGGACATAATAAAGCCCCTCCCTCTTTCCTCCACCTAAGACGCAATAGCCTAGTGGCTACAACGCGTGAAGATGCATAGGATGCTATTTCTTGTGGGTTGCATGCCATATGGATGGGAAATAAAGCTATTCACTGGAGCCCCTGCAGAACCACTTACAGCACCATCATCAAACATGGAATAAGCCCAAAATCTTTACAGAGGGGAGGGAACCCTGTAGTTTTTGGGGACATAATAAAGCCCCTCCCTCTTTCCTCCACCTAAGACGCAATAGCCTAGTGGCTACAACGCGTGAAGATGCATAGGATGCTATTTCTTGTGGGTTGCTTGCCATATGGATGGGAAATAAAGGTATGCACTGGAGCCCCTGCAGACCCACTTACAGCACCATCATCAAACATGGAATAAGCCCAAAATCTTTACAGAGGGGAGGGAACCCTGTAGATTTTGGGGACATAATAAAGCCCCTCCCTCTTTCCTCCACCTAAGACGCAATAGCCTAGTGGCTACAACGCGTGAAGATGCATAGGATGCTATTTCTTGTGGGTTGCATGCCATATGGATGGGAAATGAAGGTATGCACTGGAGCCCCTGCAGACCCACTTACAGCACCATCATCAAACATGGAATAAGCCCAAAATCTTTACAGAGGGGAGGGAACCCTGTAGTTTTTGGGGACATAATAAAGCCCCTCCCTCTTTCCTCCACCTAAGACGCAATAGCCTAGTGGCTACAACGCGTGAAGATGCATAGGATGCTATTTCTTGTGGGTTGCTTGCCATATGGATGGGAAATAAAGGTATGCACTGGAGCCCCTGCAGACCCACTTACAGCACCATCATCAAACATGGAATAAGCCCAAAATCTTTACAGAGGGGAGGGAACCCTGTAGATTTTGGGGACATAATAAAGCCCCTCCCTCTTTCCTCCACCTAAGACGCAATAGCCTAGTGGCTACAACGCGTGAAGATGCATAGGATGCTATTTCTTGTGGGTTGCATGCCATATGGATGGGAAATGAAGGTATGCACTGGAGCCCCTGCAGACCCACTTACAGCACCATCATCAAACATGGAATAAGCCCAAAATCTTAACAGAGGGGAGGGAACCCTGTAGATTTTGGGGACATAATAAAGCCCCTCCCTCTTTCCTCCACCTAAGACGCAATAGCCTAGTGGCTACAACGCGTGAAGATGCATAGGATGCTATTTCTTGTGGGTTGCATGCCATATGGATGGGAAATAAAGGTATGCACTGGAGCCCCTGCAGACCCACTTACAGCATAATAATCAAACATGGAATAAGCCCAAAATCTTTACAGAGGGGAGGGAACCCTGTAGATTTTGGGGACATAATAAAGCCCCTCCCTCTTTCCTCCACCTAAGACGCAATAGCCTAGTGGCTACAACGCGTGAAGATGCATAGGATGCTATTTCTTGTGGGTTGCATGCCATATGGATGGGAAATAAAGGTATGCACTGGAGTCCCTGCAGGCCCACTTACAGCACCATCATCAAACATGGAATAAGCCCAAAATCTTTACAGAGGGGAGGGAACCCTGTAGATTTTGGGGACATAATAAAGCCCCTCCCTCTTTCCTCCACCTAAGACGCAATAGCCTAGTGGCTACAACGCGTGAAGATGCATAGGATGCTATTTCTTGTGGGTTGCATGCCATATGGATGGGAAATAAAGCTATTCACTGGAGCCCCTGCAGACCCACTTACAGCACCATCATCAAACATGGAATAAGCCCAAAATCTTTACAGAGGGGAGGGAACCCTGTAGATTTTGGGGACATAATAAAGCCCCTCCCTCTTTCCTCCACCTAAGACGCAATAGCCTAGTGGCTACAACGCGTGAAGATGCATAGGATGCTATTTCTTGTGGGTTGCTTGCCATATGGATGGGAAATAAAGGTATGCACTGGAGCCCCTGCAGACCCACTTACAGCACCATCATCAAACATGGAATAAGCCCAAAATCTTTACAGAGGGGAGGGAACCCTGTAGATTTTGGGGACATAATAAAGCCCCTCCCTCTTTCCTCCACCTAAGACGCAATAGCCTAGTGGCTACAATGCGTGAAGATGCATAGGATGCTATTTCTTGTGGGTTGCATGCCATATGGATGGGAAATGAAGGTATGCACTGGAGCCCCTGCAGACCCACTTACAGCACCATCATCAAACATGGAATAAGCCCAAAATCTTTACAGAGGGGAGGGAACCCTGTAGATTTTGGGGACATAATAAAGCCCCTCCCTCTTTCCTCCACCTAAGACGCAATAGCCTAGTGGCTACAACGCGTGAAGATGCATAGGATGCTATTTCTTGTGGGTTGCATGCCATATGGATGGGAAATAAAGGTATGCACTGGAGCCCCTGCAGACCCACTTACAGCACCATCATCAAACATGGAATAAGCCCAAAATCTTTACAGAGGGGAGGGAACCCTGTAGATTTTGGGGACATAATAAAGCCCCTCCCTCTTTCCTCCACCTAAGACGCAATAGCCTAGTGCCGTGATGGCTAACCTATGACACGCGTGTCACTCGTGACACGCGGAGGCAGTTTGACTGACACGCCAGGCGATTCAGTCAAACTGCTTGATTTTAAACATACTAAATTTTTTTTTCTGTACAGCAGCCGCGGGCGCTTCTTTGACAGCGCCGCAGCTGCTGTACATCTCCCCGTTGGCGAAATGGAGCTGCTGCGCATGCGCGGTCGCAGCAGCTCCTCCTTTTCATATCTCCCGGCATCACTGGCTGGATTACCTGGAGCACAGTAGGACTTGCACTTATTTTACAATTTGATATTTCATATATTAGCTTTAGATCCTGCCATGATCAATCTTCTGTAGTGTTTTTATTATTAGACAAAAGACTCCATTTCTGGTGAGCCTGCAGGGTATGCAGAGCTGTGTGTGCGATTATATATAAATATTGTATTATAGGATTAAAAAAGTAGAGGATTCCTCTACTTTTTTAATCCTATAATACAATATTTATATATAATCGCACACACAGCTCTGCATACCCTGCAGGCTCACCAGAAATGGAGTCTTTTGTCTAATAATAAAAACACTACATAAGATTGATTGTGGCCAGTATCTGGTTTCACCCTGTAGCCCAATGACACTATATACACATACATATATATATATATATATATATATATATATATATATATATATATATATATAAAATTTACACATATACATACACTTTTTTTTTTTTTTTTTTTTAAATGACACGCGACCCGAGGAAGGCTACACTTTTTTCCGATTTTTGACACACCAAGCTGAAAAGGTTAGCCATCACTGGCCTAGTGGCTACAACGCGTGAAGATGCATAGGATGCTATTTCTTGTGGGTTGCATGCCATATGGATGGGAAATAAAGGTATGCACTGGAGCCCCTGCAGACCCACTTAAAGCACCATCATCAAACATGGAATAAGCCCAAAATCTTTACAGAGGGGAGGGAACCCTGTAGATTTTGGGGACATAATAAAGCCCCTCCCTCTTTCATCCACCTAAGACGCAATAGCCTAGTGGCTACAACGCGTGAAGATGCATAGGATGCTATTTCTTGTGGGTTGTGTCGAAGTCAGTAAATTGGATAAAGTCATTTCAATTAAAGTCTAGCAAACTTGGTTGTCTTTGTCTGAAAAGATGCGTACGGTACGCATCGACGTACAAGGGCACGCTACGGCGTGAAAGGGCGTACGCATCCACTACACGTGGCAACAACAGTAATTGGTCTTTTACCATACATTCGCACAAACACGCATACTTATAAAATAGTACACATTAATGTTAGTTGCAACACATAGTCAGTTATGTCGAAATATAGTAGTATTTATATGTTATATCAGAGTTACATGCATATTAGTGAAATACACGGAACGGGTTAAAGGAATAACATCATGAGTGGTATCATAATGAACCTCATTACATATCCTACTGTTTGGTTCACTCTGCGAGGGAATCGCAGAGTGAATACGCAAGTTATGAATGATAGGGAATTATGAACTACTTAAGACTAAGGCATCCTGGCGGGAAGAGCAGAGCATACCCCCTGCAGAGATGACCCCCTCCTTTGGATTCCTTAGGATGAGCCAGCCAATGATTGACGACCCCTTGGACATTCCTGAGACCCGGACCAATAGATGCAAGCCATACCATCTTCATTGTATTACTGTATTTGATTGTGTATATAAGCAGCAGCTTGTGATCCAGAGTGCAGACATCTTGTCCCCAGACTTCAGGATTGAATGACTGCACTGGATCCAGAGCGACTGCGATAAGTAACGGCTGTATTTACTATTACTTCGCTTGAGAATATTATTCTACTTATTTGCGAATAAATCTTTGTGCTTTGGAAACACAAATCGAGGTTCGACAATCGTTATTGGTTAGCGACAGTACGCACATAACAATTTGGGGGCTCGTGAGCTTTGGAGGTTTTGTTGCCGATGATACGCAAGACCAACGGATTTCGGTTCCTCAACAAAGGGTGGAGACGCGTCATAAACGGGTAAGAACGCATGGTGTTCAAAACCTGAATTTTACTCTGTGTTGTGAAACCGAATGTCCATTTTGCATTATCTAGGGCACGCTAACTAGAACCTAGGGACAAAAGAGAAAACTGTTTCTTTTTTCTGTCATTGTGCGTTTTAACTGTATTGCATTGCTTAGCGTATGTGTATTTCCTGCTGTGCGCACGCGAACTTCCGGTAGATTTGCCACGTGGTTAAACAATCAATTTGATAGTTATACATGCATAGTATAAATCACTTGTGAAAGTCTCTGAAACACTATCACTATTGTTGGGAACATTGTTGATTTTCTGCGCAGAAAACTAAGGTGTATGTGTTTGGTGATTGTATGATTTTGAAGTGAAAGTTGATTTACTGTCAAAAAGACAGGGATATCGGTTGCCGCTTGACGAGGCGGGCTTGCAACCGAGGTAGTATACAAGGCAGGTATACTGGCAGCAAAAGCTCTGTTTGAAAAGAGAACAGTTAAAAAGCTTTTGAAAACTTTCTCCCCAAGAGTAATCGCAAAGTTTAGTGATAGTTAGTATTGCTAAGCGGTGCGATCGGACCGCATGGTTGTACAACCGTGCTTGTGACTTGGGTTGAACGGCTGAGAGGAATTACGCTGGTACAAACGGGTATAAAACCCCGGTACTACCAGTTCAGTAATACTCAACAGAATTTTGTGGAGAGCCAGGATATCAAGCTGATATTTCTGTTGTCCATAGTGATATTTCTGGGTTAGGAGGTGCGTGGGCGTAGCCTGTGAAACCGTCCACGGATAAAAATCTCTAGTAAGTTCTGTTTGAAAGGAGAACAGGTAAAAAGTCTTTTTGCGTAGCGTTGAGAAATAGGTTGTTTTCACAATGGGTGCGAAGCAAATGCTAGAGATGGTTGATGTTGTGCTGCTTAAGGAAGGACCGCTGGGGTCAGCTAGGTATCTTATGTTTAAGAAATATGGTGCATACGCAACTGCGTATTGCGACACGTGGGTCAAGATGACCAAAGAGTGTGATAGGCCTTTCCCAACAATAGGAAGTTTTTATTCAGAAGTACTAAATAACGTAAGAGATAAAGTTTGGTTGATTAAGTCAACGAAAAAGAGAAATAGACATAATGATTGTTTAAAATTGTGGCAAATGGAAGGTAACACGTGGCAGAGCAGCGAATGCAAACCGGAAGTAGGCGTGACGAAAAGTGCGCGCAAGGCGGATGTAACCGTTGCGAAGCGTGGCGAGCTCAGCGCAAGCGCGCCCCCGCCACCTTATGTGGCGGGAGGGGTAAGTACAGCCGTTGTTAAAACTGAAAATAGAAAAATTGCTAAGTTGTACCCTGTTTTAAGCCAGTTTCAACCAAGTGTATCTGAAAATGAAGATGAACCCACTGTGATTTCAGCCATTGCCCATGCTGTTAGTGTACTAGAGGCTCAGCGCAAGTATGAGAAAATGGCTGAGATAGGTGAGAGTAGCGTGATCACTAGGAGTGAAAGCGTTCTAAATCTAGAACCAGCAGATCCTGTAGTGTCCCCTGAAGTCAGTGTACCAGAGGGTGCGTTCCCAGTCCGCACAATATCAGTTCCCAATGGGAAACCGGACAAGGATGGTGTAGTTCCTTTAAGAAATGTTACAATGCATTGTCCCTGGACTAGATCAGAATTACGTTCCATTATGACTGAATTCCCAGATCCTAGAAAAGAGTTGGCTAAGTGTCAGAAATTTGTTAAAGACTTAGGAAATGCCCACGAACCAACCAATAAGGATTGGCGTGTAGTGTTGAGGGCGTGTCTTCCTCCCAATACTAACATACAAAAATTCATTGAAGATTGTTTGTTGAAGGAAGATGACACCTTGACTGATGAGATTAACCAAAAGAATATAGAACAAATTGTCAAACACTTAGCCATCTATTTTCCAGTAGTAGTAAATTGGAGTAAGATTTTCACCATTAAGCAAAAGGATAGTGAAACAGCAGCAGACTATTTTTCTAGGGCACTAGCATCAATAACACACTTTACTGGAGTAACTGACATAAGAGAGGATCCACATCACAGGGAAGTAGCTGTAGGAGTGTTAATGGATGGTCTTAGGGAAAATTTAAAAACCAGGGTACAAACCTCATTACCTAACTGGAGAGGTATCACAGTAGACTCTCTTAGGGAGTCTGCTGTGGAACATGACAAAAATATCTTTAGGAAAAAAGAAGAGAAAGGTGATAGGTTGATGACAGTGAGTATTCAGGCTTTAGAAGGAATACACACACAACCACAATCATACCAAGCATACAACTCAAGTAAAAAGGTCATGGTATGTTTTTGCTGTAAGAAAGAGGGACACATAAGGAGATTCTGTCCAGAAGCAAGGAAAGAAACATCAAGGGGGGAATCATATAGGTATCCTCCACGGAGAAACACCCATAGGCAAGAGAACACACAGCTACCCGCGCATATTATAGCAGCAAATGCTGCACGAGAAAATGATAGTCAGCGCTAGGGGTCAGGTCATACCTGTAGTCTACAGCCAGTGAGGTTAACTGAGAGTCAGAGTGAAGAACCAACAATGATAGTTGACATAGCTGGTAGGAAACAAACTTTTCTTGTAGATACAGGGGCGGCCCGATCTGTGATAACCTCTCCTTTCAATCTACAGGTGACCAGTAAAACCATTCCAGCTATGGGGTTGACGGGAAAAGGGTTACATTATCCTCTAACTAAACCCGCTGAAGTTACTATCGGCCCTCTGCATACTAAGCATTCGTTTCTCTTAGCTGCAGCGGCTCCTACTAACTTACTAGGGAGAGACTTGTTATGTAAAATGGGATGTGTCATATACTGTACTTCAGATGGTGTGTTCCTAGATATACCCGAGAAGGTTGCACATGAGGTACAGGACATATTGGACACCCCTCAAAGGTTAATGTTACACTCTCCTGTTATAGAACAAAGTCCATCTCAAGTAAAGGGGATGTTGCTGGAAATACCAGGTTCCCTATGGACCAGAGATGGACAGGACACTGGACTGATGGCAAACGTAGCCCCTGTCATGGTCAATCTAAAAAGTGGTAGGATAGCTCCAAAAATCCCACAGTATCCATTAAAACCGGAGGTGGAACTAGGGGTATATCCTGTTATTGAGAGGCTGTTACAACAGGGGATTTTAATTCATACAGCCAGTACAGCAAATAGTCCCATTTTCCCTGTGAAGAAGAATGGGGGGAGGGGCTATAGATTAGTCCAGGACTTAAGGGGAATTAATAAAGTTGTTGAGAGCCAATTCCCTGTAGTGCCGAATCCAGCTGTCATCCTCATGCAGATTCCACCGTCTGCCAGTCATTTTACTGTCATTGATCTATGTTCTGCTTTCTTCTCAGTCCCTCTTCACCCTGACTGCCAATACCTTTTTGCATTCTCCTACAGGGGAGTGCAATACACATGGACCAGACTACCCCAGGGGTTCATTGACAGCCCCAGTATTTTCTCCCAAGCCTTACATGACTGTTTGCAATCCTTTCAACCCCACAATGGGTCTGTTCTAATTCAATATGTGGACGATTTGTTGTTGTGCTCTGATTCTTTTATGTCATGTTTACATGATACTAAATTGTTGTTGCTTCATCTTTCACAAACAGGGCACAAGGTGGCAAAGGATAAATTACAGCCATGTCAGACTAAGGTCAAATACTTAGGACACTGCCTCACTAAGGGGCTAAGACACCTGACAACCGACATAATTGAGGCCATACAACACATGACCCTGCCGCAGAGCCAGAAGCAGATTCGTACTTTCTTGGGGATGTGTGGATACTGTAGGTCCTGGATCCCAGGTTTTTCTATTCTGGCATTACCATTGCAGGAGCTAGTCTCTTCCTCAAAACCAGAACGTGTTGTACACACAGAAGAGTCAGAGCAAGCGTTCTTTAATCTTAAAGATAGTCTGACAAGAGCACCTGCATTGGGAATACCTGATTATGAAAAGCCTTTTGAGCTATTTTGTACAGAAGCTGATGGCTGTGCAGCAGGTGTCCTCGCACAGAAACATGGTGACGCTAGCAGACCGGTAGCATACTACAGTGCACAATTAGACAATGTGGCAAGATCACTCCCAACATGTCTCAGAAGAGTAGCAGCAACGGCTCTTCTGGTGAGTAAGAGCGAGGACGTAGTATTAGGACACAATTCAACCATCTATACACCCCATGCTGTATCAGCTCTGTTAAATTCAGCCCAAACCAGACATGTTTCTTCAGCTAGATTCACAAAATGGGAACTAGCCCTGATGGCACCCTCAAACATCACCATCAAACGATGTAGCACCTTAAATCCAGCTACATACCTTCCGTATGTGTCTCTAGAGACACAAAGGGTGGGAGGTGAAGAGACCCTGGTTGATGATGAGTTAGGCAAGAATACTGACACGCATGACTGTATGGAACACCTGAATCAGACCTTTACTGCAAGGCCCGACATACGTGACACCCCCTTAGAAAATGTAGATTTTACGTTTTATACAGACGGAAGTTGCCATAGACAGACAGAGACAGGAGAGCTATGTACTGGTTACGCTGTTGTAGACGATCAGGATGTGGTAGAAGCTGAACCCCTTGGCCCACCTCACTCAGCCCAGGTGGCGGAACTAGTAGCACTAAGGAGAGCGTGTGAATTGGCAGAGGGTAAATCAGCCAATATATATACTGACTCTAGGTACGCCTTCGGGGTAGTGCACGATTTTGGGGCCCTTTGGCATCTTAGAAACTTTACGACAGCAGCAGGTACACCAGTAGCACATTCACAACACATAAAAGGACTTCTGACAGCGATACAGTTACCCAGAACAGTAGCCATCATAAAGTGCAAAGCCCATACCTTTGAAGAAGACCCAGTGTCATTGGGCAACAACAGGGCAGACGAAGCTGCTAAATGGGCAGCAGGGCAACCTATGACTGTATCGACCGAGACTATGATGGTTTTTCAGACATTAGACACGCAGAAACTAATTGAAATGCAAGATTTGTGTTCCCTGCAGGAGAAGGCGGTCTGGAAGGCGAAGGGATGTGGTCAAGAGTCCTCAGGACTCTGGAGGGATAGACAAGGTAAGCCTGTAGCTCCCCGAACATACTATCCAAGCCTGGCTGAAGCAGCACACGGCCTGACTCACCTGGGTAAAGAAGGTATGTGCAAACTGGTGAGAGCATACTGGTGTGCTCCCGGATTTTCCTCTCAAGCTGGTAAGAAAGCAATGTCATGTCTTACTTGTTTGAGGAAAAATGTTGGGAAAACTATTCCAACTGAGCCATCCCACATCCCTCCTACAGACGGACCTTTCCAGGTAATACAAATTGACAATATCCAATTACCACCGTGCAGAAATCTAAAGTATGTGTTAGTGTGTATTGATGTGTTTTCCGGTTGGGTAGAAGCATATCCAGCAGCCACTAATACTGCTGTGTTCACTGCAAAGAAAATTGTACAAGACTTTGTGTGTAGGTTCGGTATCCCTAGAATCATTGAAAGTGATAGGGGTACCCATTTTACTGGTGATATCTTCCAAAATAAGTGTAAACTCATGGGAATCAGTAGCAGACTTCACACCCCTTACCGACCACAAGCCAGTGGTAAGGTGGAGAGAGTAAACGGTCCTCCACAGCATTCGAACCACTCCTAGACCTCCTCTTAATCTGTCCCCCTTTGAGATACTGTTCGGACGACAACCTCATTTGATCGTGAGTCCACAAGACGACTTAAAGTGTAATAATGAAGTGACTGTACAATATCTTATAAGAATGAGTAGACAGCTGAAACAACAACAACAAAAACTAAAAATGCTGTCACCTGGTATGCCAGAGACGAACTGTCATGATGTTGAACCTGGAGACTATGTTATGATCCGCAATTTCTTACGTTCAGGTTGTTTAGCAGACCGTTGGGAAGGCCCATACCAAGTGCTGCTGACCAGTACTACATCACTGAAGGTTGCAGAGAGAGACACTTGGGTCCATTCCACCCACTGTAGGAAAGTCCATAATCCGGAGAAAGTGCAAGACAAAACTCAGACCGACGACATAGAGCTGTCACTTGTGAGCCTGTTCCGGGAGACCTAAAGCCTGCAGTTGAGACACCTGAACCAGAGACGTTGCCTCAGAACTATCTTTCCAGCGATGGAGTGGCGGTTTTTGTTTTTCTTTTGTTCCAGGATTTTCCTTGTTTTTACTTTTTCTAGGACATTCTATTTTTGTGAAGGAGGATGGAGGACGGAGGAGAGTTCTGGGAGTGATACGGATGAAATGGAGGCCGAAGAAAAGTTAATAGGATATCCTGAGCAAACCATTATCAAACTTGGTCCAGGGGTTATGAAAAGGTCTGCTAGCTCAGGAACTCGGAGGCAGTGTGAGGGGCTATTGTCTGATGAGTATTGTATCTGCAAGTTCTGCAACTCCCTAGTTGAAGAGAGATGCATCCAACGATGCCAGTCCCCCAGTACTCTGAATATAGGCGGGCATTCTTTGGAGGATTATCACTCCCTGGTGGGTAAGGTGCTAAACAAAACCGAGTGTTGGGTGTGCTCTCACGTGCCTCAAGGGCAGCATAACATAGGACTAGTGCCATTCCCTCTAAACATATCTGAAGTACTCGAATTAAGGGGTGGGAGGCCCATAGAAGGGAGGTACAATAACACTAGGTCCCCTAGTCTGACGCTTCGACAATACTCCATAGGCAGATCTTTGCTGTGCCTAAACATATCTCATGCAAAGCGCCTGGAGAATTGGGAGGCTGACCTATCAGATCAGACAATGGCTCGCCACACTCATTTTAGAGAGAGACTCACAAGGTCACTACTAGGCAGGAATGTTGATGGAAGTCACAAGTTAGGGCGTATAACCAAACATAAGAAGGTATCCATTGGAAAAGTCTCTACAGATAAATGTGAAAATGTCATTAATGCCGACACGTGTCTAGAGCAGATGGAGACACTAGGCATGGGTAGTTTTATCAAAACTCTGTGTGACATAATTCATGGGCATACTGTTCCTTATGTTCTCCCTGATGATGTGTATTTTGTTTGTGGAAGGAAAGCCTATTCCTGGGTGACTCCGAGTTCCAAGGGCTTGTGTTTCTTAGCTAAACTGGTTCCTGAAATCATGACTATTACTGATGAAGAAATGGTTGGTATTCACAAGACTACATCACCACCATACATACACACACAGTATGAACACCGTGGCAAGAGAAATATGATTCCTGGTGAGGAACCCATAGCTACACAATTGATTAGTGAAACTGCTGGTTTCCAAGTTATGGTCGCTCTAGATCTCACCATGACCGCTCGGGGAACATTAAACTTTAAATATATCCAAGACCTAGCCAAACTAATAGATAATATCACCGAGATCTATGATGACACTTTCAGGTATACTGGAAGGGAGCTACAAGCGTACAAGAAAGAGTTGGTGCAACATAGACTGGTACTAAATTATCTCACCTCTATTACTGGTGGGTACTGTGTGACACTGGCCACCCAGTTAGGTGTCAAATGTTGCACGTACATTACTAATAATGCGGATGACCCTAAAGAGGTTATAGACCGGAAGATGGATGAAATTTTGCAGCTGAAATGGAAATTTCGAAAGAGCCATAATTCTTCGTTATATGAGGTCGGGGAAAAGGTGGCGGGTTGGTTCTCATGGTTGAACCCAGCAAAATGGTTCTCCGGTCTGGGGGAGTGGGTACAGGAAATGATTGCGAGTGTAGGTAAGCTCCTTCTCCTTATACTGGGTGTTATCTTAGCAATTGGTTTAGTTGTCAAATGTGTTCCTACTGTGTTGAAGTGTGGAAAACGGTCTCATAAGAGTAACACTGAGAAAGAGACTGAAAGGGTAGTACCAGATACCGAGATCATGGTCTGTGGAGAAGTATTGTACAATCCTGAACTTGAAACGGTGATTGGGTGATAGTTTATTACACTATCAAAGGGTGGAACTGTCGAAGTCAGTAAATTGGATAAAGTCATTTCAATTAAAGTCTAGCAAACTTGGTTGTCTTTGTCTGAAAAGATGCGTACGGTATGCATCGACGTACAAGGGCACGCTACGGCGTGAAAGGGCGTATGCATCCACTACACGTGGCAACAACAGTAATTGGTCTTTTACCATACATTCGCACAAACACGCATACTTATAAAATAGTACACATTAATGTTAGTTGCAACACATAGTCAGTTATGTCGAAATATAGTAGTATTTATATGTTATATCAGAGTTACATGCATATTAGTGAAATACACGAAACGGGTTAAAGGAATAACATCATGAGTGGTATCATAATGAACCTCATTACATATCCTACTGTTTGGTTCACTCTGCGATTCCCTTACGCAAGTTATGAATGATAGGGAATTATGAACTACTTAAGACTAAGGCATCCTGGCGGGAAGAGCAGAGCATACCCCCTGCAGAGATGACCCCCTCCTTTGGATTCCTTAGGATGAGCCAGCCAATGATTGACGACCCCTTGGACATTCCTGAGACCCGGACCAATAGATGCAAGCCATACCATCTTCATTGTATTACTGTATTTGATTGTGTATATAAGCAGCAGCTTGTGATCCAGAGTGCAGACATCTTGTCCCCAGACTTCAGGATTGAATGACTGCACTGGATCCAGAGCGACTGCGATAAGTAACGGCTGTATTTACTATTACTTCGCTTGAGAATATTATTCTACTTATTTGCGAATAAATCTTTGTGCTTTGGAAACACAAATCGAGGTTCGACAATCGTTATTGGTTAGCGACAGTACGCACATAACAATTTGGGGGCTCGTGAGCTTTGGAGGTTTTGTTGCCGATGATACGCAAGACCAACGGATTTCGGTTCCTCAACAAAGGGTGGAGACGCGTCATAAACGGGTAAGAACGCATGGTGTTCAAAACCTGAATTTTACTCTGTGTTGTGAAACCGAATGTCCATTTTGCATTATCTAGGGCACGCTAACTAGAACCTAGGGACAAAAGAGAAAACTGTTTCTTTTTTCTGTCATTGTGCGTTTTAACTGTATTGCATTGCTTAGCGTATGTGTATTTCCTGCTGTGCGCACGCGAACTTCCGGTAGATTTGCCACGTGGTTAAACAATCAATTTGATAGTTATACATGCATAGTATAAATCACTTGTGAAAGTCTCTGAAACACTATCACTATTGTTGGGAACATTGTTGATTTTCTGCGCAGAAAACTAAGGTGTATGTGTTTGGTGATTGTATGATTTTGAAGTGAAAGTTGATTTACTGTCAAAAAGACAGGGATATCGGTTGCCGCTTGACGAGGCGGGCTTGCAACCGAGGTAGTATACAAGGCAGGTATACTGGCAGCAAAAGCCCTGTTTGAAAAGAGAACAGTTAAAAAGCTTTTGAAAACTTTCTCCCCAAGAGTAATCGCAAAGTTTAGTGATAGTTAGTATTGCTAAGCGGTGCGATCGGACCGCATGGTTGTACAACCGTGCTTGTGACTTGGGTTGAACAGCTGAGAGGAATTACGCTGGTACAAACGGGTATAAAACCCCGGTACTACCAGTTCAGTAATACTCAACAGAATTTTGTGGAGAGCCAGGATATCAAGCTGATATTTCTGTTGTCCATAGTGATATTTCTGGGTTAGGAGGTGCGTGGGCGTAGCCTGTGAAACCGTCCACGGATAAAAATCTCTAGTAAGTTCTGTTTGAAAGGAGAACAGGTAAAAAGTCTTTTTGCGTAGCGTTGAGAAATAGGTTGTTTTCACAATGGGTGCGAAGCAAACGCTAGAGATGGTTGATGTTGTGCTGCTTAAGGAAGGACCGCTGGGGTCAGCTAGGTATCTTATGTTTAAGAAATATGGTGCATACGCAACTGCGTATTGCGACACGTGGGTCAAGATGACCAAAGATTGTGATAGGCCTTTCCCAACAATAGGAAGTTTTTATTCAGAAGTACTAAATAACGTAAGAGATAAAGTTTGGTTGATTAAGTCAACGAAAAAGAGAAATAGACATAATGATTGTTTAAAATTGTGGCAAATGGAAGGTAACACGTGGCAGAGCAGCGAATGCAAACCGGAAGTAGGCGTGACGAAAAGTGCGCGCAAGGCGGATGTAACCGTTGCAAAGCGTGGCGAGCTCAGCGCAAGCGCGCCCCCGCCACCTTATGTGGCGGGAGGGGTAAGTACAGCCGTTGTTAAAACTGAAAATAGAAAAATTGCTAAGTTGTACCCTGTTTTAAGCCAGTTTCAACCAAGTGTATCTGAAAATGAAGATGAACCCACTGTGATTTCAGCCATTGCCCATGCTGTTAGTGTACTAGAGGCTCAGTGCAAGTATGAGAAAATGGCTGAGATAGGTGAGAGTAGCGTGATCACTAGGAGTGAAAGCGTTCTAAATCTAGAACCAGCAGATCCTGTAGTGTCCCCTGAAGTCAGTGTACCAGAGGGTGCGTTCCCAGTCCGCACAATATCAGTTCCCAATGGGAAACCGGACAAGGATGGTGTAGTTCCTTTAAGAAATGTTACAATGCATTGTCCCTGGACTAGATCAGAATTACGTTCCATTATGACTGAATTCCCAGATCCTAGAAAAGAGTTGGCTAAGTGTCAGAAATTTGTTAAAGACTTAGGAAATGCCCACGAACCAACCAATAAGGATTGGCGTGTAGTGTTGAGGGCGTGTCTTCCTCCCAATACTAACATACAAAAATTCATTGAAGATTGTTTGTTGAAGGAAGATGACACCTTGACTGATGAGATTAACCAAAAGAATATAGAACAAATTGTCAAACACTTAGCCATCTATTTTCCAGTAGTAGTAAATTGGAGTAAGATTTTCACCATTAAGCAAAAGGATAGTGAAACAGCAGCAGACTATTTTTCTAGGGCACTAGCATCAATAACACACTTTACTGGAGTAACTGACATAAGAGAGGATCCACATCACAGGGAAGTAGCTGTAGGAGTGTTAATGGATGGTCTTAGGGAAAATTTAAAAACCAGGGTACAAACCTCATTACCTAACTGGAGAGGTATCACAGTAGACTCTCTTAGGGAGTCTGCTGTGGAACATGACAAAAATATCTTTAGGAAAAAAGAAGAGAAAGGTGATAGGTTGATGACAGTGAGTATTCAGGCTTTAGAAGGAATACACACACAACCACAATCATACCAAGCATACAACTCAAGTAAAAAGGTCATGGTATGTTTTTGCTGTAAGAAAGAGGGACACATAAGGAGATTCTGTCCAGAAGCAAGGAAAGAAACATCAAGGGGGGAATCATATAGGTATCCTCCACGGAGAAACACCCATAGGCAAGAGAACACACAGCTACCCGCGCATATTATAGCAGCAAATGCTGCGCGAGAAAATGATAGTCAGCGCTAGGGGTCAGGTCATACCTGTAGTCTACAGCCAGTGAGGTTAACTGAGAGTCAGAGTGAAGAACCAACAATGATAGTTGACATAGCTGGTAGGAAACAAACTTTTCTTGTAGATACAGGGGCGGCCCGATCTGTGATAACCTCTCCTTTCAATCTACAGGTGACCAGTAAAACCATTCCAGCTATGGGGTTGACGGGAAAAGGGTTACATTATCCTCTAACTAAACCCGCTGAAGTTACTATCGGCCCTCTGCATACTAAGCATTCGTTTCTCTTAGCTGCAGCGGCTCCTACTAACTTACTAGGGAGAGACTTGTTATGTAAAATGGGATGTGTCATATACTGTACTTCAGATGGTGTGTTCCTAGATATACCCGAGAAGGTTGCACATGAGGTACAGGACATATTGGACACCCCTCAAAGGTTAATGTTACACTCTCCTGTTATAGAACAAAGTCCATCTCAAGTAAAGGGGATGTTGCTGGAAATACCAGGTTCCCTATGGACCAGAGATGGACAGGACACTGGACTGATGGCAAACGTAGCCCCTGTCATGGTCAATCTAAAAAGTGGTAGGATAGCTCCAAAAATCCCACAGTATCCATTAAAACCGGAGGTGGAACTAGGGGTATATCCTGTTATTGAGAGGCTGTTACAACAGGGGATTTTAATTCATACAGCCAGTACAGCAAATAGTCCCATTTTCCCTGTGAAGAAGAATGGGGGGAGGGGCTATAGATTAGTCCAGGACTTAAGGGGAATTAATAAAGTTGTTGAGAGCCAATTCCCTGTAGTGCCGAATCCAGCTGTCATCCTCATGCAGATTCCACCGTCTGCCAGTCATTTTACTGTCATTGATCTATGTTCTGCTTTCTTCTCAGTCCCTCTTCACCCTGACTGCCAATACCTTTTTGCATTCTCCTACAGGGGAGTGCAATACACATGGACCAGACTACCCCAGGGGTTCATTGACAGCCCCAGTATTTTCTCCCAAGCCTTACATGACTGTTTGCAATCCTTTCAACCCCACAATGGGTCTGTTCTAATTCAATATGTGGACGATTTGTTGTTGTGCTCTGATTCTTTTATGTCATGTTTACATGATACTAAATTGTTGTTGCTTCATCTTTCACAAACAGGGCACAAGGTGGCAAAGGATAAATTACAGCCATGTCAGACTAAGGTCAAATACTTAGGACACTGCCTCACTAAGGGGCTAAGACACCTGACAACCGACATAATTGAGGCCATACAACACATGACCCTGCCGCAGAGCCAGAAGCAGATTCGTACTTTCTTGGGGATGTGTGGATACTGTAGGTCCTGGATCCCAGGTTTTTCTATTCTGGCATTACCATTGCAGGAGCTAGTCTCTTCCTCAAAACCAGAACGTGTTGTACACACAGAAGAGTCAGAGCAAGCGTTCTTTAATCTTAAAGATAGTCTGACAAGAGCACCTGCATTGGGAATACCTGATTATGAAAAGCCTTTTGAGCTATTTTGTACAGAAGCTGATGGCTGTGCAGCAGGTGTCCTCGCACAGAAACATGGTGACGCTAGCAGACCGGTAGCATACTACAGTGCACAATTAGACAATGTGGCAAGATCACTCCCAACATGTCTCAGAAGAGTAGCAGCAACGGCTCTTCTGGTGAGTAAGAGCGAGGACGTAGTATTAGGACACAATTCAACCATCTATACACCCCATGCTGTATCAGCTCTGTTAAATTCAGCCCAAACCAGACATGTTTCTTCAGCTAGATTCACAAAATGGGAACTAGCCCTGATGGCACCCTCAAACATCACCATCAAACGATGTAGCACCTTAAATCCAGCTACATACCTTCCGTATGTGTCTCTAGAGACACAAAGGGTGGGAGGTGAAGAGACCCTGGTTGATGATGAGTTAGGCAAGAATACTGACACGCATGACTGTATGGAACACCTGAATCAGACCTTTACTGCAAGGCCCGACATACGTGACACCCCCTTAGAAAATGTAGATTTTACGTTTTATACAGACGGAAGTTGCCATAGACAGACAGAGACAGGAGAGCTATGTACTGGTTACGCTTGTTGTAGACGATCAGATGTGGTAGAAGCTGAACCCCTTGGCCCACCTCACTCAGCCAAGGTGGCGGAACTAGTAGCACTAAGGAGAGCGTGTGAATTGGCAGAGGGTAAATCAGCCAATATATATACTGACTCTAGGTACGCCTTCGGGGTAGTGCACGATTTTGGGGCCCTTTGGCATCTTAGAAACTTTACGACAGCAGCAGGTACACCAGTAGCACATTCACAACACATAAAAGGACTTCTGACAGCGATACAGTTACCCAGAACAGTAGCCATCATAAAGTGCAAAGCCCATACCTTTGAAGAAGACCCAGTGTCATTGGGCAACAACAGGGCAGACGAAGCTGCTAAATGGGCAGCAGGGCAACCTATGACTGTATCCGATCCGAGGACTATGATGGTTTTTCAGACATTAGACACGCAGAAACTAATTGAAATGCAAGATTTGTGTTCCCTGCAGGAGAAGGCGGTCTGGAAGGCGAAGGGATGTGGTCAAGAGTCCTCAGGACTCTGGAGGGATAGACAAGGTAAGCCTGTAGCTCCCCGAACATACTATCCAAGCCTGGCTGAAGCAGCAACACGGCCTGACTCACCTGGGTAAAGAAGGTATGTGCAAACTGGTGAGAGCATACTGGTGTGCTCCCGGATTTTCCTCTCAAGCTGGTAAGAAAGCAATGTCATGTCTTACTTGTTTGAGGAAAAATGTTGGGAAAACTATTCCAACTGAGCCATCCCACATCCCTCCTACAGACGGACCTTTCCAGGTAATACAAATTGACAATATCCAATTACCACCGTGCAGAAATCTAAAGTATGTGTTAGTGTGTATTGATGTGTTTTCCGGTTGGGTAGAAGCATATCCAGCAGCCACTAATACTGCTGTGTTCACTGCAAAGAAAATTGTACAAGACTTTGTGTGTAGGTTCGGTATCCCTAGAATCATTGAAAGTGATAGGGGTACCCATTTTACTGGTGGATATCTTCCAAAATAAGTGTAAACTCATGGGAATCAGTAGCAGACTTCACACCCCTTACCGACCACAAGCCAGTGGTAAGGTGGAGAGAGTAAACGGTCACTCCACAGCATTCGAACCACTCCTAGACCTCCTCTTAATCTGTCCCCCCTTTGAGATACTGTTCGTGACGACAACCTCATTTGATCGTGAGTCCACAAGACGACTTAAAGTGTAATAATGAAGTGACTGTACAATATCTTATAAGAATGAGTAGACAGCTGAAACAACAACAACAAAAACTAAAAATGCTGTCACCTGGTATGCCAGAGACGAACTGTCATGATGTAGAACCTGGAGACTATGTTATGATCCGCAATTTCTTACGTTCAGGTTGTTTAGCAAGACCGTTGGGAAGGCCCATACCAAGTGCTGCCTGACCAGTACTACATCACTGAAGGTTGCAGAGAGAGACACTTGGTCCATTCCACCCACTGTAGGAAAGTCCATAATCCGGAGAAAGTGCAAGACAAAACTCAGACCGACGACATAGAGCTGTCACTTGTGAGCCTGTTCCGGGAGACCTAAAGCCTGCAGTTGAGACACCTGAACCAGAGACGTTGCCTCAGAACTATTTCTTTCCAGCGATGGAGTGGCGGTTTTTGTTTTTCTTTTGTTCCAGGATTTTCCTTGTTTTTACTTTTTCTAGGACATTCTATTTTTGTGAAGGAGGATGGAGGACGGAGGAGAGTTTCTGGAGTGATACGATGAAATGGAGGCCGAAGAAAAGTTAATAGGATATCCTGAGCAAACCATTATCAAACTTGGTCCAGGGGTTATGAAAAGGTCTGCTAGCTCAGGAACTCGGAGGCAGTGTGAGGGGCTATTGTCTGATGAGTATTGTATCTGCAAGTTCTGCAACTCCCATAGTTGAAGAGAGATGCATCCAACGATGCCAGTCCCCCAGTACTCTGAATATTAGGCGGTGCATTCTTTGGAGGATTATCACTCCCTGGTGGGTAAGGTGCTAAACAAAACCGAGTGTTGGGTGTGCTCTCACGTGCCTCAAGGGCAGCATAACATAGGACTTAGTGCCATTCCCTCTAAACATATCTGAAGTCTCGAATTAAGGGGTGGGAGGCCCATAGAAGTGGAGGTACAATAACACTAGGGTCCCCTAGTCTGACGCTTCGACAATACTCCATAGGCAGATCTTTGCTGTGCCTAAACATATCTCATGCAAAGCGCCTGGAGAATTGGGAGGCTGACCTATCAGATCAGACAATGGCTCGCCACACTCATTTTAGAGAGAGACTCACAAGGTCACTACTAGGCAGGAATGTTGATGGAAGTCACAAGTTAGGGCGATATAACCAAACATAAAGAAGGTATCCATTGGAAAAGTCTCTACAGATAAATGTGAAAATGTCATTAATGCCGACACGTGTCTAGAGCAGATGGAGACACTAGGCATGGGTAGTTTTATCAAAACTCTGTGTGACATAATTCATGGGCATACTGTTCA